>NW_025064312.1:0-81539 GCF_018152265.1 Drosophila ficusphila
TTGACAGGTCGGGCCAAAAAAAATTACAAAATATTGACCAAAAATTCAAAAATAAGCCAATAATGCAGCTAGATAGATATTCTAATAACAAATTCAGAGAGGTATTCCACTTTTAAATCGGGTAAAAATTTCAAAAATTATGGGCTAAGCAGTGCTGGGATCTGGTCACTTTTCTGCAAACCCATTTTTTGCAAATTTTAACAAGTCGGGGGTCATAAAAAATTACAAAATATTGACCAAAAATTCGAAAATAAACCAATAATGCAGCTAGATAGATATTTTAACAACAAATTCAGAGAGGTATTCCACTTTTAAATCGGGTAAAAATTTCAAAAGTTTGGGCTAAGCAGTGCTGGGATCTGGTCACTTTTCTGCAAACCCATTTTTTGCAAATTTTAACAAGTCGGGGGTCATAAAAAACTACAAAATATTGACCAAAAATTCGAAAATAAACCAATAATGCAGCTAGATAGATATTTTAATAACGAATTCAGAGAGGTATTCCACTTTTAAATCGGGTAAAAATTTCAAAAGTTATGGGCTAAGCAGTGCTGGGATCTGGTCACTTTTCTGCAAACCCATTTTTTGCAAATTTTGACAGGTCGGGGGTCATAAAAAATTACAAAATATTGACCAAAAATTCGAAAATAAACCAATAATGCAGCTAGATAGATATTTAATAACAAATTCAGAGAGGTATTCCACTTTTAAATCGGGTAAAAATTTCAAAAGTTATGGGTTAAGCAGTGCTGGGATCTGGTCACTTTTCTGCAAACCCATTTTTTGCAAATTTTGACAGGTCGGGGGTCATAAAAAATTACAAAATATCAACCAAAAATTCGAAAATAAACCAATAATGCAGCTAGATAGATATTCTAATAACAAATTCAGAGAGGTATTCCACTTTTAAATCGGGTAAAAATTTCAAAAGTTTGGGCTAAGCAGTGCTGGGTTCTGGTCACCTTTCTGCAAACCCATTTTTGCAAATTTTTTTGACAGGTCGGGGGTCATAAAAAATTACAAAATATTGACCAAAAATTCGAAAATAAACCAATAATGCAGCTAGATAGATATTTTAATAACGAATTCAGAGAGGTATTCCACTTTTAAATCGGGTAAAAATTTCAAAAGTTATGGGCTAAGCAGTGGTGGGATCTGGTCACTTTTCTGCAAACTCATTTTTTGCAAATTTTGACAGGTCGGGGGTCATAAAAAAATTACAAAATATTGATCAAAAATTCGAAAATAAACCAATAATGCAGCTAGATAGATATTCAAATAACAAATTCAGAGAGGTATTTCACTTTTAAATCGGGTAAAAATTTCAAAAGTTATGGGCTAAGCAGTGCTGGGATCTGGTCACTTTTCTGCAAACCCATTTTTTCCAAATTTTAACAAGTCGGGGGTCATAAAAAACCGCAAAATATTGACCAAAAATTCGAAAATAAACCAATAATGCAGCTAGATAGATATTTTAACAACGAATTCAGAGAGGTATTCCACTTTTAAATCGGGTAAAAATTTCAAAAGTTTGGGCTAAGCAGTGCTGGGTTCTGGTCACCTTTCTGCAAACCCATTTTTGCAAATTTTTTTGACAGGTCGGGGGTCATAAAAAATTACAAAATATTGACCAAAAATTCAAAAATAAACCAATAATGCAGCTAGATAGATATTTTAATAACAAATTCAGAGAGGTATTTCACTTATAAATCGGGTAAAAATTTCAAAAGGTTTGGGATAAGCAGTGCTGGGATCTGGTCACTTTTCTGCAAACCCATTTTTTGCAAATTTTAACAAGTCGGGGGTCATAAAAAACTACAAAATATTGACCAAAAATTCGAAAATAAACCAATAATGCAGCTAGATAGATATTTTAATAACGAATTCAGAGAGGTATTCCACTTTTAAATCGGGTAAAAATTTCAAAAGTTTGGGCTAAGCAGTGCTGGGATCTGGTCTCTTTTCTGCAAACCCATTTTTTGCTAATTTTGACAGGTCGGGGGTCATAAAAAATTACAAAATATTGACCAAAAATTCGAAAATAAACCAATAATGCAGCTAGATAGATATTCAAATAACAAATTCAGAGAGGTATTCCACTTTTAAATCGGGTAAAAATTTCAAAAGTTATGGGCTAAGCAGTGCTGGGATCTGGTCACTTTTCTGCAAACCCATTTTTTGCAAATTTTGACAGGTCGGGGGTCATAAAAAATTACAAAATATTGACCAAAAATTCGAAAATAAACCAATAATGCAGCTAGATAGATATTTAATAACAAATTCAGAGAGGTATTCCACTTTTAAATCGGGTAAAAATTTCAAAAGTTATGGGTTAAGCAGTGCTGGGATCTGGTCTCTTTTCTGCAAACCCATTTTTTGCCAATTTTGACAGGTCGGGGGTCATAAAAAATTACAAAATATCAACCAAAAATTCGAAAATAAACCAATAATGCAGCTAGGTAGATATTCTAATAACAAATTCAGAGAGGTATTCCACTTTTAAATCGGGTAAAAATTTCAAAAGTTTGGGCTAAGCAGTGCTGGGTTCTGGTCACCTTTCTGCAAACCCATTTTTGCAAATTTTTTTGACAGGTCGGGGGTCATAAAAAATTACAAAATATTGACCAAAAATTCGAAAATAAACCAATAATGCAGCTAGATAGATATTTTAATAACGAATTCAGAGAGGTATTCCACTTTTAAATCGGGTAAAAATTTCAAAAGTTTGGGCTAAGCAGTGCTGGGATCTTGTCTCTTTTCTGCAAACCCATTTTTTGCAAATTTTGACAGGTCGGGGGTCATAAAAAATTACAAAATATTGACCAAAAATTCGAAAATAAACCAATAATGCAGCTAGATAGATATTCGAATAACAAATTCAGAGAGGTATTCCACTTTTAAATCGGGTAAAAATTTCAAAAGTTATGGGCTAAGCAGTGCTGGGATCTGGTCACTTTTCTGCAAACCCATTTTTTGCAAATTTTGACAGGTCGGGGGTCATAAAAAATTACAAAATATTGACCAAAAATTCGAAAATAAACCAATAATGCAGCTAGATAGATATTTAATAACAAATTCAGAGAGGTATTCCACTTTTAAATCGGGTAAAAATTTCAAAAGTTATGGGTTAAGCAGTGCTGGGATCTGGTCTCTTTTCTGCAAACCCATTTTTTGCAAATTTTGACAGGTCGGGGGTCATAAAAAATTACAAAATATCAACCAAAAATTCGAAAATAAACCAATAATGCAGCTAGATAGATATTTTAATAACAAACTCAGAGAGGTATTTCACTTTTAAGTCGGGTAAAAATTTCAAAAGTTATGGGCTAAGCAGTGCTGGGATCTGGTCACTTTTCTGCAAACCCATTTTTGCAAATTTTGACAGGTCGGGGGTCATAAAAAACTACAAAATATTGACCAAAAATTCGAAAATAAACCAATAATGCAGCTAGATAGATATTTTAATAACAAATTCAGAGAGGTATTCCACTTTTAAATCGGGTAAAAATTTCAAAAGTTATGGGATAAGCAGTGCTGGGATCTGGTCACTTTTCTGCAAACCCATTTTTTGCAAATTTTGACAGGTCGGGGGTCATAAAAAATTACAAAATATCAACCAAAAATTCGAAAATAAACCAATAATGCAGCTAGATAGATATTCTAATAACAAACTCAGAGAGGTATTTCACTTTTAAGTCGGGTAAAAATTTCAAAAGTTATGGGTTAAGCAGTGCTGGGATCTGGTCACTTTTCTGCAAACCCATTTTTTGCAAATTTTGACAGGTCGGGGGTCATAAAAAATTACAAAATATTGACCAAAAATTCGAAAATAAACCAATAATGCAGCTAGATAGATATTTTAATAACAAATTCAGAGAGGTATTCCACTTTTAAATCGGGTAAAAATTTCAAAAGTTATGGGTTAAGCAGTGCTGGGATCTGGTCACTTTTCTGCAAACCCATTTTTTGCAAATTTTGACAGGTCGGGGGTCATAAAAAATTACAAAATATCAACCAAAAATTCGAAAATAAACCAATAATGCAGCTAGATAGATATTTTAATAACAAACTCAGAGAGGTATTTCACTTTTAAGTCGGGTAAAAATTTCAAAAGTTATGGGTTAAGCAGTGCTGGGATCTGGTCACTTTCGTCAAACCCATTTTTTGCAAATTTTGACAGGTCGGGGGTCATAAAAAATTACAAAATATTGACCAAAAATTCGAAAATAAACCAATAATGCAGCTAGATAGATATTTTAACAACAAATTCAGAGAGGTATTCCACTTTTAAATCGGGTAAAAATTTCAAAAGTTTGGGCTAAGCAGTGCTGGGATCTTGTCCCTTTTCTGCAAACCCATTTTTGCAAATTTTGACAGGTCAGGGGTCATAAAAAATTACAAAATATTGACCAAAAATTCGAAAATAAACCAATAATGCAGCTAGATAGATATTCAAATAACAAATTCAGAGAGGTATTCCACTTTTAAATCGGGTAAAAATTTCAAAAGTTATGGGCTAAGCAGTGGTGGGATCTGGTCACTTTTCTGCAAACCCATTTTTTTGCAAATTTTGACAGGTCGGGGGTCATAAAAAATGACAAAACATTGACCAAAAATTCGAAAATAAACCAATAATGCAGCTAGATAGATATTTTAATAACAAACTCAGAGAGGTATTTCACTTTTAAGTCGGGTAAAAATTTCAAAAGTTATGGGTTAAGCAGTGCTGGGATCTGGTCACTTTTCTGCAAACCCATTTTTTTGCAAATTTTGACAGGTCGGGGGTCATAAAAAATTACAAAATATTGACCAAAAATTCGAAAATAAACCAATGATGCAGCTAGATAGATATTTTAATAACAAATTCAGAGAGGTATTCCACTTTTAAGTCGGGTAAAAATTTCAAAAGTTATGGGCTAAGCAGTGCTGGGTTCTGGTCACCTTTCTGCAAACCCATTTTTGCAAATTTTTTGACAGGTCGGGGGTCATAAAAAATTACAAAATATTGACCAAAAATTCGAAAATAAACCAATAATGCAGCTAGATAGATATTCTAATAACAAATTCAGAGAGGTATTCCACTTTTAAATCGGGTAAAAATTTCAAAAGTTATGGGCTAAGCAGTGCTGGGATCTGGTCACTTTTCTGCAAACCCATTTTTTGCAAATTTTGACAGGTCGGGGGTCAAAAAAAATTACAAAATATCAACCAAAAATTCGAAAATAAACCAATAATGCAGCTAAATAGATATTTTAACAACAAATTCAGAGAGGTATTCCACTTCTAAATCGGGTAAAAATTTCAAAAGTTATGGGCTAAGCAGTGCTGGGATCTGGTCACTTTTCTGGAAACCAATTTTTTGCAAATTTTGACAGGTCGGGGGTCATAAAAAATTACAAAATATCAACCAAAAATTCGAAAATAAACCAATAATGCAGCTAGATAGATATTCAAATAACAAATTCAGAGAGGTATTCCACTTTTAAATCGGGTAAAAATTTCAAAAGTTATGGGCTAAGCAGTGGTGGGATCTGGTCACTTTTCTGCAAACCCATTTTTTGCAAATTTTGACAGGTCGGGGGTCATAAAAAATTACAAAATATCAACCAAAAATTCGAAAATAAACCAATAATGCAGCTAGATAGATATTTTAATAACAAACTCAGAGAGGTATTTCACTTTTAAGTCGGGTAAAAATTTCAAAAGTTATGGGTTAAGCAGTGCTGGGATCTGGTCACTTTTCTGCAAACCCATTTTTTGCAAATTTTGACAGGTCGGGGGTCATAAAAAATTACAAAATATTGACCAAAAATTCGAAAATAAACCAATGATGCAGCTAGATAGATATTTTAATAACAAATTCAGAGAGGCATTCCACTTTTAAGTCGGGTAAAAATTTCAAAAGTTATGGGCTAAGCAGTGCTGGGTTCTGGTCACCTTTCTGCAAACCCATTTTTGCAAATTTTTTTGACAGGTCGGGGGTCATAAAAAATTACAAAATATTGACCAAAAATTCGAAAATAAACCAATAATGCAGCTAGATAGATATTCTAATAACAAATTCAGAGAGGTATTCCACTTTTAAATCGGGTAAAAATTTCAAAAGTTATGGGCTAAGCAGTGCTGGGATCTGGTCACTTTTCTGCAAACCCATTTTTTGCAAATTTTGACAGTTCGGGGGTCATAAAAAATTACAAAATATCAACCAAAAATTCGAAAATAAACCAATAATGCAGCTAAATAGATATTTTAACAACAAATTCAGAGAGGTATTCCACTTCTAAATCGGGTAAAAATTTCAAAAGTTATGGGCTAAGCAGTGCTGGGATCTGGTCACTTTTCTGGAAACCCATTTTTTGCTAATTTTGACAGGTCGGGGGTCATAAAAAATTACAAAATATTGACCAAAAATTCGAAAATAAACCAATAATGCAGCTAGATAGATATTCAAATAACAAATTCAGAGAGGTATTCCACTTTTAAATCGGGTAAAAATTTTAAAAGTTATGGGCTAAGCAGTGGTGGGATCTGGTCACTTTTCTGCAAACCCATTTTTTGCAAATTTTGACAGGTCGGGGGTCATAAAAAATTACAAAATATCAACCAAAAATTCGAAAATAAACCAATAATGCAGCTAGATAGATATTTTAATAACAAACTCAGAGAGGTATTTCACTTTTAAGTCGGGTAAAAATTTCAAAAGTTATGGGTTAAGCAGTGCTGGGATCTGGTCACTTTTCTGCAAACCCATTTTTGCAAATTTTGACAGGTCGGGGGGTCATAAAAAATTACAAAATATTGACCAAAAATTCGAAAATAAACCAATGATGCAGCTAGATAGATATTTTAACAACAAATTCAAAGAGGTATTCCACTTTTAAATCGGGTAAAAATTTCAAAAGTTTGGGCTAAGCAGTGCTGGGATCTGGTCACTTTTCTGCAAACCCATTTTTTGCAAATTTTGACAGGTCGGGGGTCATAAAAAATTACAAAATATTGACCAAAAATTCGAAAATAAACCAATAATGCAGCTAGATAGATATTTTAATAACAAATTCAGAGAGGTATTCCACTTTTAAATCGGGTAAAAATTTCAAAAGTTTGGGCTAAGCAGTGCTGGGATCTGGTCACTTTTCTGCAAACCCATTTTTTGCAAATTTTGACAGGTCGGGGGTCATAAAAAATTACAAAATATTGACTAAAAATTCGAAAATAAACCAATAATGCAGCTAGATAGATATTTTAATAACAAATTCAGAGAGGTATTCCACTTTTAAATCGGGTAAAAATTTCAAAAGTTTGGGCTAAGCAGTGCTGGGATCTGGTCACTTTTCTGCAAACCCATTTTTTGCAAATTTTGACAGGTCGGGGGTCATAAAAAATTACAAAATATTGACTAAAAATTCGAAAATAAACCAATAATGCAGCTAGATAGATATTTTAATAACAAATTCAGAGAGGTATTCCACTTTTAAATCGGGTAAAAATTTTAAAAGTTTGGGCTATGCAGTGCTGGGATCTGGTCACTTTTCTGCAACCCCATTTTTTGCAAATTTTGACAGGTCGGGGGTCATAAAAAACTACAAAATATTGACCAAAAATTCGAAAATAAACCAATAATGCAGCTAGATAGATATTCGAATAACATATTCAGAGAGGTATTCCACTTTTAAATCGGGTACAAATTTCAAAAGTTTGGGCTAAGCAGTGCTGGGATCTTGTCACTTTTCTGCAAACCCATTTTTTGCAAATTTGGACAGGTCGGGGGTCATAAAAAATTACAAAATATTGACCAAAAATTCGAAAATAAACCAATAATGCAGCTAGATAGATATTTTAATAACAAATTCAGAGAGGTATTCCACTTTTAAATCGGGTAAAAATTTCAAAAGTTTGGGCTAAGCAGTGCTGGGATCTGGTCACTTTTCTGCAAACCCATTTTTTTTGCAAATTTTGACAGGTCGGGGGTCATAAAAAATTACAAAATATTGACCAAAAATTCGAAAATAAACCAAAAATGCAGCTAGATAGATATTTTAACAACAAATTCAGAGAGGTATTCCACTTTTAAATCGGGTAAACATTTCAAAAGTTTGGGCTAAGCAGTGCTGGGATCTTGTCACTTTTCTGCAAGCCATTTTTTGCAAATTTTGACAGGTCGGGGGTCATAAAAAACTACAAAATATTGACCAAAAATTCGAAAATAAACCAATAATGCAGCTAGATAGATATTCGAATAACAAATTCAGAGAGGTATTCCACTTTTAAATCGGGTAAAAATTTCAAAAGTTTGGGCTAAGCAGTGCTGGGATCTGGTCACTTTTCTGCAAACCCATTTTTTTGCAAATTTTGACAGGTCGGGGGTCATAAAAAATTACAAAATATTGACCAAAAATTCGAAAATAAACCAATAATGCAGCTAGATAGATATTTTAAAAACAAATTCAGAGAGGTATTTCACTTTTAAATCGGGTAAAAATTTCAAAAGGTTTGGGCTTTGCAGTGCTGGGATCTGGTCACTTTTCTGCAAACCCATTTTTTGCAAATTTTGACAGGTCGGGGGTCATAAAAAATTACAAAATATTGACCAAAAATTCGAAAATAAACCAATAATGCAGCTAGATAGATATTTTAATAACAAACTCAGAGAGGTATTTCACTTTTAAGTCGGGTAAAAATTTCAAAAGTTATGGGTTAAGCAGTGCTGGGATCTGGTCACTTTTCTGCAAACCCATTTTTTGCAAATTTTGACAGGTCGGGGGTCATAAAAAATTACAAAATATTGACCAAAAATTCGAAAATAAACCAATAATGCAGCTAGATAGATATTTTAACAACAAATTCAGAGAGGTATTCCACTTTTAAATCGGGTAAAAATTTCAAAAGTTTGGGCTAAGCAGTGCTGGGATCTGGTCACTTTTCTGCAAACCCATTTTTTGCAAATTTTGACAGGTCAGGGGTCATAAAAAATTACAAAATATTGACCAAAAATTCGAAAATAAACCAATAATGCAGCTAGATAGATATTCAAATAACAAATTCAGAGAGGTATTCCACTTTTAAATCGGGTAAAAATTTCAAAAGTTATGGGCTAAGCAGTGGTGGGATCTGGTCACTTTTCTGCAAACCCATTTTTTCAAATTTTGACAGGTCGGGGGTCATAAAAAATTACAAAATATTGACCAAAAATTCGAAAATAAACCTATGATGCAGCTAGATAGATATTTTAATAACAAATTCAGAAAGGTATTCCACTTTTAAGTCGGGTAAAAATTTCAAAAGTTATGGGCTAAGCAGTGCTGGGTTCTGGTCACCTTTCTGCAAACCCATTTTTGCAAATTTTTTTGACAGGTCGGGGGTCATAAAAAATTACAAAATATTGACCAAAAATTCGAAAATAAACCAATAATGCAGCTAGATAGATATTCTAATAACAAATTCAGAGAGGTATTCCACTTTTAAATCGGGTAAAAATTTCAAAAGTTTGGGCTAAGCAGTGCTGGGATCTGGTCACTTTTCTGCAAACCCATTTTTTGCAAATTTTGACAGGTCGGGGGTCATAAAAAATTACAAAATATTGACCAAAAATTCGAAAATAAACCAATAATGCAGCTAGATAGATATTTTAATAACAAATTCAGAGAGGTATTCCACTTTTAAATCGTAAAAAATTACAAAATATTGACCAAAAATTCGAAAATAAACCAATAATGCAGCTAGATAGATATTCTAATAACAAATTCAGAGAGGTATTCCACTTTTAAATCGGGTAAAAATTTCAAAAGTTTGGGCTAAGCAGTGCTGGGATCTGGTCACTTTTCTGCAAACCCATTTTTTGCAAATTTTGACAGGTCGGGGGTCATAAAAAATTACAAAATATTGACCAAAAATTCGAAAATAAACCAATAATGCAGCTAGATAGATATTTTAATAACAAATTCAGAGAGGTATTCCACTTTTAAATCGGGTAAACATTTCAAAAGTTATGGGCTAAGCAGTGCTGGGATCTGGTCACTTTTCTGCAAACCCATTTTTTGCAAGTTTTGACAGGTCGGGGGTCATAAAAAATTACAAAATATCAACCAAAAATTCGAAAATAAACCAATAATGCAGCTAGATAGATATTTTAATAACAAATTCAGAGAGGTATTCCACTTTTAAATCGGGTAAAAATTTCAAAAGTTATGGGCTAAGCAGTGGTGGGATCTGGTCACTTTTTTGCAAACCCATTTTTTGCAAATTTTGACAGGTCGGGGGTCATAAAAAATTACAAAATATTGACCAAAAATTCGAAAATAAACCAATAATGCAGCTAGATAGATATTTTAATAACAAATTCAGAGAGGTATTCCACTTTTAAATCGGGTAAAAATTTCAAAAGTTATGGGCTAAGCAGTGGTGGGATCTGGTCACTTTTCTGCAAACCCATTTTTTGCAAATTTTGACAGGTCGGGGGTCATAAAAAATTACAAAATATCAACCAAAAATTCGAAAATAAACCAATAATGCAGCTAGATAGATATTTTAATAACAAATTCAGAGAGGTATTTCACTTTTAAATGGGGTAAAAATTTCAAAAGTTATGGGCTAAGCAGTGCTGAGATCTGGTCACTTTTCTGCAAACCCATTTTTTGCAAGTTTTGACAGGTCGGGGGTCATAAAAAATTACAAAATATCAACCAAAAATTCGAAAATAAACCAATAATGCAGCTAGATAGATATTTTAATAACAAATTCAGAGAGGTATTCCACTTTTAAATCGGGTAAAAATTTCAAAAGTTATGGGCTAAGCAGTGGTGGGATCTGGTCACTTTTCTGCAAACCCATTTTTTGCAAATTTTGACAGGTCGGGGGTCATAAAAAATTACAAAATATCAACCAAAAATTCGAAAATAAACCAATAATGCAGCTAGATAGATATTTTAATAACAAATTCAGAAAGGTATTCCACTTTTAAGTCGGGTAAAAATTTCAAAAGTTATGGGCTAAGCAGTGCTGGGTTCTGGTCACCTTTCTGCAAACCCATTTTTGCAAATTTTTTTGACAGGTCGGGGGTCATAAAAAATTACAAAATATTGACCAAAAATTCGAAAATAAACCAATAATGCAGCTAGATAGATATTCTAATAACAAATTCAGAGAGGTATTCCACTTTTAAATCGGGTAAAAATTTCAAAAGTTTGGGCTAAGCAGTGCTGGGATCTGGTCACTTTTCTGCAAACCCATTTTTTGCAAATTTTGACAGGTCGGGGGTCATAAAAAATTACAAAATATTGACCAAAAATTCGAAAATAAACCAATAATGCAGCTAGATAGATATTTTAATAACAAATTCAGAGAGGTATTCCACTTTTAAATCGGGTAAACATTTCAAAAGTTATGGGCTAAGCAGTGCTGGGATCTGGTCACTTTTCTGCAAACCCATTTTTTGCAAGTTTTGACAGGTCGGGGGTCATAAAAAATTACAAAATATCAACCAAAAATTCGAAAATAAACCAATAATGCAGCTAGATAGATATTTTAATAACAAATTCAGAGAGGTATTCCACTTTTAAATCGGGTAAAAATTTCAAAAGTTATGGGCTAAGCAGTGGTGGGATCTGGTCACTTTTTTGCAAACCCATTTTTTGCAAATTTTGACAGGTCGGGGGTCATAAAAAATTACAAAATATTGACCAAAAATTCGAAAATAAACCAATAATGCAGCTAGATAGATATTTTAATAACAAATTCAGAGAGGTATTCCACTTTTAAATCGGGTAAAAATTTCAAAAGTTATGGGCTAAGCAGTGGTGGGATCTGGTCACTTTTCTGCAAACCCATTTTTTGCAAGTTTTGACAGGTCGGGGGTCATAAAAAATTACAAAATATCAACCAAAAATTCGAAAATAAACCAATGATGCAGCTAGATAGATATTTTAATAACAAATTCAGAGAGGTATTTCACTTTTAAATGGGGTAAAAATTTCAAAAGTTATGGGCTAAGCAGTGCTGAGATCTGGTCACTTTTCTGCAAACCCATTTTATGCAAGTTTTGACAGGTCGGGGGTCATAAAAAATTACAAAATATCAACCAAAAATTCGAAAATAAACCAATAATGCAGCTAGATAGATATTTTAATAACAAATTCAGAGAGGTATTCCACTTTTAAATCGGGTAAAAATTTCAAAAGTTATGGGCTAAGCAGTGGTGGGATCTGGTCACTTTTCTGCAAACCCATTTTTTGCAAATTTTGACAGGTCGGGGGTCATAAAAAATTACAAAATATTGACCAAAAATTCGAAAATAAACCAATAATGCAGCTAGATAGATATTTTAATAACAAATTCAGAGAGGTATTCCACTTTTAAATCGGGTAAAAATTTCAAAAGTTATGGGCTAAGCAGTGGTGGGATCTGGTCACTTTTCTGCAAACCCATTTTTTGCAAATTTTGACAGGTCGGGGGTCATAAAAAATTACAAAATATTGACTAAAAATTCGAAAATAAACCAATAATGCAGCTAGATAGATATTCAAATAACAAATTCAGAGAGGTATTCCACTTTTAAATCGGGTAAAAATTTCAAAAGTTTGGGCTAAGCAGTGCTGGGATCTTGTCTCTTTTCTGCAAACCCATTTTTTGCAAATTTTGACAGGTCGGGGGTCATAAAAAATTACAAAATATTGACCAAAAATTCGAAAATAAACCAATAATGCAGCAAGATAGATATTCAAATAACAAATTCAGAGAGGTATTTCACTTTTAAATCGGGTAAAAATTTCAAAAGTTATGGGCTAAGCAGTGCTGGGATCTGGTCACTTTTCTGCAAACCCATTTTTTCCAAATTTTAACAAGTCGGGGGTCATAAAAAACCACAAAATATTGACCAAAAATTCGAAAATAAACCAATAATGCAGCTAGATAGATATCTTAACAACAAATTCAGAGAGGTATTCCACTTATAAATCGGGTAAAAATTTCAAAAGTTTGGGCTAAGCAGTGCTGGGATCTGGTCACTTTTCTGCAAACCCATTTTTTGCAAATTTTGACAGGTCGGGGGTCATAAAAAATTACAAAATATTGACCAAAAATTCGAAAATAAACCAATAATGCAGCTAGATAGATATTCTAATAACAAATTCAGAGAGGTATTCCACTTTTAAATCGGGTAAAAATTTCAAAAGTTTGGGCTAAGCAGTGCTGGGATCTGGTCACTTTTCTGCAAACCCATTTTTTGCAAATTTTGACAGGTCGGGGGTCATAAAAAATTACAAAATATTGACCAAAAATTCGAAAATAAACCAATAATGCAGCTAGATAGATATTTAATAACAAATTCAGAGAGGTATTCCACTTTTAAATCGGGTAAAAATTTCAAAAGTTATGGGTTAAGCAGCGCTGGGATCTGGTCTCTTTTCTGCAAACCCATTTTTTGCAAATTTTGACAGGTCGGGGGTCATAAAAAACTACAAAACATTGACCAAAAATTCGAAAATAAACCAATGATGCAGCTAGATAGATATTTAAATAACAAATTCAGAGAGGTATTCCACTTTTAAATCGGGTAAAAATTTCAAAAGTTATGGGCTAAGCAGTGCTGGGATCTGGTCACTTTTCTGGAAACTCATTTTTTGCAAATTTTGACAGGTCGGGGGTCATAAAAAATTACAAAATATTGACCAAAAATTCGAAAATAAACCAATAATGCAGCAAGATAGATATTCAAATAACAAATTCAGAGAGGTATTTCACTTTTAAATCGGGTAAAAATTTCAAAAGTTATGGGCTAAGCAGTGCTGGGATCTGGTCACTTTTCTGCAAACCCATTTTTTGCAAATTTTAACAAGTCGGGGGTCATAAAAAACCACAAAATATTGACCAAAAATTCGAAAATAAACCAATAATGCAGCTAGATAGATATTTTAATAACAAATTCAGAGAGGTATCCCACTTTTAAATCGGGTAAAAATTTCAAAAGTTTGGGCTAAGCAGTGCTGGGATCTTGTCACTTTTCTGCAAACCCATTTTTTGCAAATTTTGACAGGTCGGGGGTCATAAAAAATTACAAAATATTGACCAAAAATTCGAAAATAAACCAATAATGCAGCTAGATAGATATTTTAATAACAAATTCAGAGAGGTATTCCACTTTTAAATCGGGTAAAAATTTCAAAAGTTATGGGCTAAGCAGTGGTGGGATCTGGTCACTTTTCTGCAAACCCATTTTTTGCAAATTTTGACAGGTCGGGGGTCATAAAAAATTACAAAATATTGACCAAAAATTCGAAAATAAACCAATAATGCAGCTAGATAGATATTCAAATAACAAATTCAGAGAGGTATTCCACTTTTAAATCGGGTAAAAATTTCAAAAGTTTGGGCTAAGCAGTGCTGGGATCTTGTCTCTTTTCTGCAAACCCATTTTTTGCAAATTTTGACAGGTTGGAGGTCATAAAAAATTACAAAATATTGACCAAAAATTCGAAAATAAACCAATAATGCAGCAAGATAGATATTCAAATAGCAAATTCAGAGAGGTATTTCACTTTTAAATCGGGTAAAAATTTCAAAAGTTATGGGCTAAGCAGTGCTGGGATCTGGTCACTTTTCTGCAAACCCATTTTTTGCAAATTTTAACAAGTCGGGGGTCATAAAAAACCACAAAATATTGACCAAAAATTCGAAAATAAACCAATAATGCAGCTAGATAGATATTTTAATAACAAATTCAGCGAGGTATCCCACTTTTAAATCGGGTAAAAATTTCAAAAGTTTGGGCTAAGCAGTGCTGGGATCTTGTCACTTTTCTGCAAACCCATTTTTTGCAAATTTTGACAGGTCGGGGGTCATAAAAAATTACAAAATATTGACCAAAAATTCGAAAATAAACCAATAATGCAGCTAGATAGATATTTAATAACAAATTCAGAGAGGTATTCCACTTTTAAATCGGGTAAAAATTTCAAAAGTTATGGGTTAAGCAGTGCTGGGATCTGGTCTCTTTTCTGCAAACTCATTTTTTGCAAATTTTGACAGGTCGGGGGTCATAAAAAATTACAAAATATTGACCAAAAATTGGAAAATAAACCAATAATGCAGCTAGATAGATATTTTAACAACAAATTCAGAGAGGTATTCCACTTTTAAATCGGGTAAAAATTTCAAAAGTTTGGGCTAAGCAGTGCTGGGATCTGGTCACTTTTCTGCAAACCCATTTTTTGCAAATTTTAACAAATCGGGGGTCTTAAAAAAACTACAAAATATTGACCAAAAATTCGAAAATAAACCAATAATGCAGCTAGATAGATATTCTAATAACAAATTCAGAGAGGTATTCCACTTTTAAATCGGGTAAAAATTTCAAAAGTTATGGGCTAAGCAGTGCTGAGATCTGGTCACTTTTCTGCAAACCCATTTTTTGCAAATTTTGACAGGTCGGGGGTCATAAAAAATTACAAAATATCAACCAAAAATTCGAAAATAAACCAATAATGCAGCTAGATAGATATTTTAATAACAAATTCAGAGAGGTATTCCACTTTTAAATCGGGTAAAAATTTCAAAAGTTTGGGCTAAGCAGTGCTGGGATCTGGTCACTTTTCTGCAAACCCATTTTTTGCAAATTTTGACAGGTCGGGGTCATAAAAAATTACAAAATATTGACCAAAAATTCGAAAATAAACCAATAATGCAGCTAGATAGATATTTAATAACAAATTCAGAGAGGTATTCCACTTTTAAATCGGGTAAAAATTTCAAAAGTTATGGGTTAAGCAGTGCTGGGATCTGGTCTCTTTTCTGCAAACCCATTTTTTGCAAATTTTGACAGGTCGGGGGTCATAAAAAATTACAAAATATTGACCAAAAATTCGAAAATAAACCAATATTGCAGCTAGATAGATATTCTAATAACAAATTCAGAGAGGTATTCCACTTTTAAATCGGGTAAAAATTTCAAAAGTTTGGGCTAAGCAGTGCTGGGATCTGGTCACTTTTCTGCAAACCCATTTTTTGCAAATTTTGACAGGTCGGGGGTCATACAAAACTACAAAATATTGACCAAAAATTCAAAAATAAACCAATAATGCAGCTAGATAGATATTTTAATAACAAATTCAGAGAGGTATTCCACTCTAAAATCGGGTAAAAATTTCAAAAGTTTGGGCTTAGCAGTGCTGGGATCTTGTCTCTTTTCTGCAAGTCCATTTTTTGCAAATTTTGACAGGTCGGGGGGTCATAAAAAATTACAAAATATTGACCAAAAATTCGAAAATAAACCAATAATGCAGCTAGATAGATATTTTAATAACAAACTCAGAGAGGTATTCCACTTTTAAATCGGGTAAAAATTTCAAAAGTTTGGGCTAAGCAGTGCTGGGATCTTGTCCCTTTTCTGCAAACCCATTTTTTGCAAATTTTGACAGGTTGGGGGTCATAAAAAATTACAAAATATTGACCAAAAATTCGAAAATAAACCAATAATGCAGCTAGATAGATATTCAAATAACAAATTCAGAGAGGTATTTCACTTTTAAATCGGGTAAAAATTTCAAAAGTTATGTGCTAAGCAGTGCTGGGATCTGGTCACTTTTCTGCAAACCCATTTTTTGCAAATTTTAACAAGTCGGGGGTCATAAAAAACCACAAAATATTGACCAAAAATTCGAAAATAAACCAATAATGCAGCTAGATAGATATTTTAACAACAAATTCAGAGAGGTATTCCACTTTTAAATCGGGTAAAAATTTCAAAAGTTTGGGCTAAGCAGTGCTGGGATCTGGTCACTTTTCTGCAAACCCATTTTTTGCAAATTTTGACAGGTCGGGGGTCATAAAAAATTAAAAAATATTGACCAAAAATTCGAAAATAAACCAATAATGCAGCTAGATAGATATGTTAATAGCAAATTCAGAGAGGTATTCCACTTTTAAATCGGGTAAAAATTTCAAAAGTTATGGGTTAAGCAGTGCTGGGATCTGGTCTCTTTTCTGCAAACTCATTTTTTGCAAATTTTGACAGGTCGGGGGTCATAAAAATTACAAAATATTGACCAAAAATTCGAAAATAAACCAATAATGCAGCTAGATAGATATTTTAACAACAAATTCAGAGAGGTATTCCACTTTTAAATCGGGTAAAAATTTCAAAAGTTTGGGCTAAGCAGTGCTGGGATCTGGTCACTTTTCTGCAAACCCATTTTTTGCAAATTTTAACAAATCGGGGGTCATAAAAAACTACAAAATATTGACCAAAAATTCGAAAATAAACCAATAATGCAGCTAGATAGATATTTTAATAACAAATTCAGAGAGGTATTCCACTTTTAAATCGGGTAAAAATTTCAAAAGTTATGGGCTAAGCAGTGCTGAGATCTGGTCACTTTTCTGCAAACCCATTTTTTGCAAATTTTGACAGGTCGGGGGTCATAAAAAATTACAAAATATCAACCAAAAATTCGAAAATAAACCAATAATGCAGCTAGATAGATATTTTAATAACAAATTCAGAGAGGTATTCCACTTTTAAATCGGGTAAAAATTTCAAAAGTTTGGGCTAAGCAGTGCTGGGATCTGGTCACTTTTCTGCAAACCCATTTTTTCCAAATTTTAACAAGTCGGGGGTCATAAAAAACCACAAAATATTGACCAAAAATTCGAAAATAAACCAATAATGCAGCTAGATAGATATTTTAATAACAAATTCAGAGAGGTATTCCACTTTTAAATCGGGTAAAAATTTCAAAAGTTTGGGCTAAGCAGTGCTGGGATCTTGTCACTTTTCTGCAAACCCATTTTTTGCAAATTTTGATAGGTCGGGGGTCATAAAAAATTACAAAATATTGACCACAAATTCGAAAATAAACCAATAATGCAGCTAGATAGATATTTAATAACAAATTCAGAGAGGTATTCCACTTTTAAATCGGGTAAAAATTTCAAAAGTTATGGGTTAAGCAGTGCTGGGATCTGGTCTCTTTTCTGCAAACTCATTTTTTGCAAATTTTGACAGGTCGGGGGTCATAAAAAATTACAAAATATTGACCAAAAATTCGAAAATAAACCAATAATGCAGCTAGATTGATATTTTAACAACAAATTCAGAGAGGTATTCCACTTTTAAATCGGGTAAAAATTTCAAAAGTTTGGGCTAAGCAGTGCTGGGATCTGGTCACTTTTCTGCAAACCCATTTTTTGCAAATTTTAACAAGTCGGGGGTCATAAAAAATTACAAAATATCAACCAAAAATTCGAAAATAAACCAATAATGCAGCTAGATAGATATTCTAATAACAAATTCAGAGAGGTATTCCACTTTTAAGTCGGGTAAAAATTTCAAAAGTTTGGGCTAAGCAGTGCTGGGATCTTGTCACTTTTCTGCAAACCCATTTTTTGCAAATTTTGACAGGTCGGGGGTCATAAAAAATTACAAAATATTGACCAAAAATTCGAAAATAAACCAATAATGCAGCTAGATAGATATTTAATAACAAATTCAGAGAGGTATTCCACTTTTAAATCGGGTACAAATTTCAAAAGTTATGGGTTAAGCAGTGCTGGGATCTGGTCTCTTTTCTGCAAACCCATTTTTTGCAAATTTTGACAGGTCGGGGGTCATAAAAAATTACAAAATATTGACCAAAAATTCGAAAATAAACCAATAATGCAGCTAGATAGATATTTAAATAACAAATTCAGAGAGGTATTCCACTTTTAAATCGGGTAAAAATTTCAAAAGTTTGGGCTAAGCAGTGCTGGGATCTTGTCACTTTTCTGCAAACCCATTTTTTGCAAATTTTGACAGGTCGGGGGTCATAAAAAATTACAAAATATTGACCAAAAATTCGAAAATAAACCAATAATGCAGCTAGATAGATATTTTAATAACAAATTCAGAGAGGTATTTCACTTTTAAATCGGATAAAAATTTCAAAAGTTATGGGCTAAGCAGTGCTGGGATCTGGTCACTTTTCTGCAAACCCATTTTTTGCAAATTTTGACGGGTCGGGGGTCATACAAAATTACAAAATATTGACCAAAAATTCGAAAATAAACCAATAATGCAGCTAGATAGATATTCTAATAACAAATTCAGAGAGGTATTCCACTTTTAAGTCGGGTAAAAATTTCAAAAGTTATGGGTTAAGCAGTGCTGGGATCCGGTTTCTTTTCTGCAAACCCATTTTTTGCAAATTTTGACAGGTCGGGGGTCATAAAAAATTACAAAATATTGACCAAAAATTCAAAAAATAAACCAATAATGCAGCTAGATAGATATTTTAATAACAAATTCAGAGAGGTATTCCACTTTTAAATCGGGTAAAAATTTCAAAAGTTTGGGCTAAACAGTGCTGGGATCTTGTCACTTTTCTGCAAACCCATTTTTTGCAAATTTTGACAGGTCGGGGTCATAAAAAATTACAAAATATTGACCAAAAATTCGAAAATAAACCAATAATGCAGCTAGATAGATATTCGAATAACAAATTCAGAGAGGTATTTCACTTTTAAATCGGGTAAAAATTTCAAAAGTTATGGGCTAAGCAGTGCTGGGATCTGGTCACTTTTCTGCAAACCCATTTTTTGCAAATTTTGACAGGTCGGGGGTCATAAAAAATTACAAAATATCAACCAAAAATTCGAAAATAAACCAATAATGCAGCTAGATAGATATTCTAATCACAAATTCAGAGAGGTACCACTTTTAAATCGGGTAAAAATTTCAAAAGTTATGGGCTAAGCAGTGCTGGGATCTGGTCACTTTTCTGCAAACCCATTTTTTGCAAATTTTGACAGGTCGGGGGTCATAAAAAACTACAAAATATTGACCAAAAATTCGAAAATAAACCAATGATGCAGCTAGATAGATATTTTAACAACAAATTCAGAGAGGTATTCCACTTTTAAATCGGGTAAAAATTTCAAAAGTTTGGGCTAAGCAGTGGTGGGATCTGGTCACTTTTCTGCAAACCCATTTTTTGCAAATTTTGACAGGTCGGGGGTCATAAAAAATTACAAAATATCAACCAAAAATTCGAAAATAAACCAATGATGCAGCTAGATAGATATTTTAATAACAAATTCAGAGAGGTATTCCACTTTTAAATCGGGTAAAAATTTCAAAAGTTTGGGCTAAACAGTGCTGGGATCTTGTCACTTTTTTGCAAACCCATTTTTTGCAAATTTTGACAGGTCGGGGGTCATAAAAAATTACAAAATATCAACCAAAAATTCGAAAATAAACCAATAATGCAGCTAGATAGATATTTTAATAACAAATTCAGAGAGGTATTCCACTTTTAAATCGGGTAAAAATTTCAAAAGTTTGGGCTAAGCAGTGCTGGGATCTGGTCACTTTTCTGCAAACCCATTTTTTCCAAATTTTAACAAGTCGGGGGTCATAAAAAACCACAAAATATTGACCAAAAATTCGAAAATAAACCAATAATGCAGCTAGATAGATATTTTAATAACAAATTCAGAGAGGTATTCCACTTTTAAATCGGGTAAAAATTTCAAAAGTTTGGGCTAAGCAGTGCTGGGATCTTGTCACTTTTCTGCAAACCCATTTTTTGCAAATTTTGATAGGTCGGGGGTCATAAAAAATTACAAAATATTGACCACAAATTCGAAAATAAACCAATAATGCAGCTAGATAGATATTTAATAACAAATTCAGAGAGGTATTCCACTTTTAAATCGGGTAAAAATTTCAAAAGTTATGGGTTAAGCAGTGCTGGGATCTGGTCTCTTTTCTGCAAACTCATTTTTTGCAAATTTTGACAGGTCGGGGGTCATAAAAAATTACAAAATATTGACCAAAAATTCGAAAATAAACCAATAATGCAGCTAGATTGATATTTTAACAACAAATTCAGAGAGGTATTCCACTTTTAAATCGGGTAAAAATTTCAAAAGTTTGGGCTAAGCAGTGCTGGGATCTGGTCACTTTTCTGCAAACCCATTTTTTGCAAATTTTAACAAGTCGGGGGTCATAAAAAATTACAAAATATCAACCAAAAATTCGAAAATAAACCAATAATGCAGCTAGATAGATATTCTAATAACAAATTCAGAGAGGTATTCCACTTTTAAGTCGGGTAAAAATTTCAAAAGTTTGGGCTAAGCAGTGCTGGGATCTTGTCACTTTTCTGCAAACCCATTTTTTGCAAATTTTGACAGGTCGGGGGTCATAAAAAATTACAAAATATTGACCAAAAATTCGAAAATAAACCAATAATGCAGCTAGATAGATATTTAATAACAAATTCAGAGAGGTATTCCACTTTTAAATCGGGTACAAATTTCAAAAGTTATGGGTTAAGCAGTGCTGGGATCTGGTCTCTTTTCTGCAAACCCATTTTTTGCAAATTTTGACAGGTCGGGGGTCATAAAAAATTACAAAATATTGACCAAAAATTCGAAAATAAACCAATAATGCAGCTAGATAGATATTTAAATAACAAATTCAGAGAGGTATTCCACTTTTAAATCGGGTAAAAATTTCAAAAGTTTGGGCTAAGCAGTGCTGGGATCTTGTCACTTTTCTGCAAACCCATTTTTTGCAAATTTTGACAGGTCGGGGGTCATAAAAAATTACAAAATATTGACCAAAAATTCGAAAATAAACCAATAATGCAGCTAGATAGATATTTTAATAACAAATTCAGAGAGGTATTTCACTTTTAAATCGGATAAAAATTTCAAAAGTTATGGGCTAAGCAGTGCTGGGATCTGGTCACTTTTCTGCAAACCCATTTTTTGCAAATTTTGACGGGTCGGGGGTCATACAAAATTACAAAATATTGACCAAAAATTCGAAAATAAACCAATAATGCAGCTAGATAGATATTCTAATAACAAATTCAGAGAGGTATTCCACTTTTAAGTCGGGTAAAAATTTCAAAAGTTATGGGTTAAGCAGTGCTGGGATCCGGTTTCTTTTCTGCAAACCCATTTTTTGCAAATTTTGACAGGTCGGGGGTCATAAAAAATTACAAAATATTGACCAAAAATTCAAAAAATAAACCAATAATGCAGCTAGATAGATATTTTAATAACAAATTCAGAGAGGTATTCCACTTTTAAATCGGGTAAAAATTTCAAAAGTTTGGGCTAAACAGTGCTGGGATCTTGTCACTTTTCTGCAAACCCATTTTTTGCAAATTTTGACAGGTCGGGGGTCATAAAAAATTACAAAATATTGACCAAAAATTCGAAAATAAACCAATAATGCAGCTAGATAGATATTCGAATAACAAATTCAGAGAGGTATTTCACTTTTAAATCGGGTAAAAATTTCAAAAGTTATGGGCTAAGCAGTGCTGGGATCTGGTCACTTTTCTGCAAACCCATTTTTTGCAAATTTTGACAGGTCGGGGGTCATAAAAAATTACAAAATATCAACCAAAAATTCGAAAATAAACCAATAATGCAGCTAGATAGATATTCTAATCACAAATTCAGAGAGGTACCACTTTTAAATCGGGTAAAAATTTCAAAAGTTATGGGCTAAGCAGTGCTGGGATCTGGTCACTTTTCTGCAAACCCATTTTTTGCAAATTTTGACAGGTCGGGGGTCATAAAAAACTACAAAATATTGACCAAAAATTCGAAAATAAACCAATGATGCAGCTAGATAGATATTTTAACAACAAATTCAGAGAGGTATTCCACTTTTAAATCGGGTAAAAATTTCAAAAGTTTGGGCTAAGCAGTGGTGGGATCTGGTCACTTTTCTGCAAACCCATTTTTTGCAAATTTTGACAGGTCGGGGGTCATAAAAAATTACAAAATATCAACCAAAAATTCGAAAATAAACCAATGATGCAGCTAGATAGATATTTTAATAACAAATTCAGAGAGGTATTCCACTTTTAAATCGGGTAAAAATTTCAAAAGTTTGGGCTAAGCAGTGCTGGGATCTTGTCACTTTTTTGCAAACCCATTTTTTGCAAATTTTGACAGGTCGGGGGTCATGAAAAATTACAAAATATTGACCAAAAATTCGAAAATAAACCAATAATGCAGCTAGATAGATATTTAATAACAAATTCAGAGAGGTATTCCACTTTTAAATCGGGTAAAAATTTCAAAAGTTATGGGCTAAGCAGTGCTGGGATCCGGTTTCTTTTCTGCAAACCCATTTTTTGCAAATTTTGACAGGTCCGGGGTCATAAAAAATTACAAAACATTGACCAAAAATTCAAAAAATAAACCAATAATGCAGCTAGATAGATATTTTAATAACAAATTCAGAGAGGTATTCCACTTTTAAATCGGGTAAAAATTTCAAAAGTTTGGGCTAAACAGTGCTGGGATCTTGTCACTTTTCTGCAAACCCATTTTTTGCAAATTTTGACAGGTCGGGGGCCATAAAAAATTACAAAATATTGACTAAAAATTCGAAAATAAACCAATAATGCAGCTAGATAGATATTCAAATAACAAATTCAGAGAGGTATTCCACTTTTAAATCGGGTAAAAATTTCAAAAGTTATGGGCTAAGCAGTGCTGGGATCTGGTCACTTTTCTGCAAACCCATTTTTTGCAAATTTTGACAGGTCAGGGGTCATAAAAAATTACAAAATATTGACCAAAAATTCGAAAATAAACCAATAATGCAGCTAGATAGATATTCAAATAACAAATTCAGAGAGGTATTCCACTTTTAAATCGGGTAAAAATTTCAAAAGTTATGGGTTAAGCAGTGCTGGGATCTGGTCACTTTTCTGCAAACCCATTTTTTGCAAATTTTGACAGGTCGGGGGTCATAAAAAATTACAAAATATTGACCAAAAATTCGAAAATAAACCAATGATGCAGCTAGATAGATATTTTAATAACAAATTCAGAGAGGTATTCCACTTTTAAGTCGGGTAAAAATTTCAAAAGTTATGGGCTAAGCAGTGCTGGGTTCTGGTCACCTTTCTGCAAACCCATTTTTTTGCAAATTTTGACAGGTCGGGGGTCATAAAAAACTACAAAATATTGACCAAAAATTCGAAAATAAACCAATGATGCAGCTAGATAGATATTTTAATAACAAATTCAGAGAGGTATTCCTTTTTTAAATCGGGTAAAAATTTCAAAAGTGATGGGCTAAGCAGTGCTGGGATCAGGTCACTTTTCTGCAAACCCATTTATTGCAAATTTTGACAGGTCGGGGGGTCATAAAAAATGACGAAACATTGACCGAAAATTCGAAAATAAACCAATAATGCAGCTAGATAGATATTTTAATAACAAATTCAGAGAGGTATTCCACTTTTAAATCGGGTAAAAATTTCAAAAGTTTGGGCTAAGCAGTGCTGGGATCTGGTCACTTTTCTGCAAACCCATTTTTTGCAAATTTTGACAGGTCGGGGGTCATAAAAAATTACAAAATATCAACCAAAAATTCGAAAATAAACCAATGATGCAGCTAGATAGATATTCTAATCACAAATTCAGAGAGGTACCACTTTTAAATCGGGTAAAAATTTCAAAAGTTATGGTCTAAGCAGTGCTGGGATCTTGTCACTTTTCTGCAAACCCATTTTTTGCAAATTTTGACAGGTCGGGGGTCATAAAAAATTACAAAATATCAACCAAAAATTCGAAAATAAACCAATGATGCAGCTAGATAGATATTTTAATAACAAATTCAGAGAGGTATTCCACTTTTAAATCGGGTAAAAATTTCAAAAGTTATGGGCTAAGCAGTGCTGGGATCTGGTCACTTTTCTGCAAACCCATTTTTTGCAAATTTTGACAGGTCAGGGGTCATAAAAAATTACAAAATATTGACCGAAAATTCGAAAATAAACCAATAATGCAGCTAGATAGATATTTTAATAACAAATTCAGAGAGGTATTCCACTTTTAAATCGGGTAAAAATTTCAAAAGTTTGGGCTAAGCAGTGCTGGGTTCTGGTCACCTTTCTGCAAACCCATTTTTGCAAATTTTTTGACAGGTCGGGGGTCATAAAAAATTACAAAATATTGACCAAAAATTCGAAAATAAACCAATAATGCAGCTAGATAGATATTTTAATAACGAATTCAGAGAGGTATTCCACTTTTAAATCGGGTAAAAATTTCAAAAGTTTGGGCTAAGCAGTGCTGGGATCTTGTCTCTTTTCTGCAAACCCATTTTTTGCAAATTTTGACTGGTCGGGGGTCATAAAAAATTACAAAATATCAACCAAAAATTCGAAAATAAACCAATGATGCAGCTAGATAGATATTTTAATAACAAATTCAGAGAGGTATTCCACTTTTAAATCGGGTAAAAATTTCAAAAGTTATGGGCTAAGCAGTGCTGGGATCTGGTCACTTTTCTGCAAACCCATTTTTTGCAAATTTTGACAGGTCAGGGGTCATAAAAAATTACAAAATATTGACCAAAAATTCAAAAATAAACCAATAATGCAGCTAGATAGATATTCAAATAACAATTTCAGAGAGGTATTCCACTTTTAAATCGGGTAAACATTTCAAAAGTTATGGTATAAGCAGTGCTGGGATCTTGTCACTTTTCTGCAAACCCATTTTTTGCAAATTTTGACAGGTCGGGGGTCATAAAAAATTACAAAATATTGACCAAAAATTCGAAAATAAACCAATAATGCAGCTAGATAGATATTTTAATAACAAATTCAGAGAGGTATTCCACTTTTACATCGGGTAAAAATTTCAAAAGTTATGGGCTAAGCAGTGCTGGGATCAGGTCACTTTTCTGCAAACCCATTTTTTTTGCAAATTTTGACAGGTCGGGGGTCATAAAAAATTACAAAATATTGACCAAAAATTCGAAAATAAACCAATAATGCAGCTAGATAGATATTTTAATAACAAACTCAGAGAGGTATTTCACTTTTAAATCGGGTAAAAATTTCAAAAGTTTGGGCTAAGCAGTGCTGGGATCTTGTCACTTTTCTGCAAACCCATTTTTTGCAAATTTTGACAGGTCGGGGGTCATAAAAAATTACAAAATATTGACCAAAAATTCGAAAATAAACCAATAATGCAGAGCGACTCCAAGAGCTGTACTGAGAAGGACGACCAGACGCGATCAGAAGGAAGAAGTGCCGACCCACTGAGCCGACGACGACCACAGTGCTACCCAGCACTGCATCGCGAACTTGAGTATCTTCTTTTGATTTCTTTAAATTTCTTTAGAACTTATTTAAATTCCATTTGAACTTGTAAACGACATCTTAATCGTAACCATGGACGCTAAATCTATTTTGTCGATGACAGTTGCTTCACTGAAGGGAAAGCTAACCGAGTTGGGCTTGAATACGGATGGTAGGAAAGGAACTTTGCAGGATCGACTTTTAGATCACTTCCAAGTGCCAGATGCTGTTGATGTTAATGAGGGAGATACTGAAAGCGAGGTTGGATCTCAGAATACCGAGTTTCATGAAGCTATAAATACGAGCTCAAGATTCACCTTAAGAGATGTTCAAGATAGTATTTCGACTTTTTCAGGATCAGATCAACAAGATATCAGCCATTGGCTAGACGAATTTGAAGATGTAGCCATAACCGTAGGTTGGGATGATCTTCAAAAGTATATTTACGCAAAACAACTTTTAAGCGGAGCAGCTAAGCTTTTTATTAGGAGTTTGTCAGGAGTGCGTGGGTGGAATATACTTAAGGCTGAGCTTAAAAAGGAGTTTGGAAAACAATTGTGTTCGGCAGACGTTCACAAAATGTTGAGGCAAAGGGAAAAGAAATCGACGGAGACATGTTTGGAATATCTGTATAGTCTAATGGAATTAAGCAAACCTATAAAGCTAGAAGAAGAGAGTCTAGTTACTTACTTTATAGAAGGGTCCCTGACAGCAAACTAAACAAAGCCGGCTTGTATAGAGCGAAGACAGTTAAACAATTAAAGGTTGAGATAGGGATATACGAAAAAGTCAGAGGAAATGTCATACACAAAGAGGAAAAGAAAGTTAATCACAACAACCAGAAGCAAACCAAGAAGGTGAACAGTAGTTCCACTAAGAAGTGTTACAAATGCGGAAAGGAAGGACATTTTGCCAAAGACTGCGTCGATGAAGTTATATGCTACAAATGTCACAAAACTGGTCATATTTCCAAACAGTGCAACGAAATGCAACAGCCCTCTGCGTCTAGGAAGGAAGTCGCGAATGTCCTTGAAGATATATCCCCAAAAGTAGGCAACATTTACAAAAAATTCACTGCACAGAATATCTCATTCACTGCTATGATAGATTCTGGCAGCGATCTAAGCCTCATGAGAGATGACATAGTCAGTAAATTCGATGGGATTCAGCTCAGAAAAGAGATCAAACATCTGAAAGGTATCGGAAAAGGCGAATTAATTACTACTGGAAGCTTTGATCTAGACGTTTTCGTAGACAATATCAGCTTTACAATAACCTTCCACGTAGTGAAACGGGAAGAGTTAGAGTATATAGCTATTGTGGGAAACAACATTCTGCAGAAAGTCGACATTTTATTCAGCACAAATGGAGTTCGGTTCATTGCCAAGACCACCGATCAAGAATTCGCTGAAACTTTTAAAATGATGTGCGTTACAGAATTGATTGAAGAGCAGAAGAGAATAGATGGAATCGATTTAAGTCACCTGGATACATTTAAAAAAGCAGAAGTGGAAAAACTGATTATGGGATACAAACCTAAGCAAGTAATTAAATCCCCAGTCGAAATGAAGATAATATTGGAACACGACGTCCCAATATCCCAACATCCGAGGCGAACATCCTACGAAAACAGGATCCTCATTGAAAAGCAAATACAAGAATGGCTCGACGCAGGAATCATTATTCCTAGCTGCTCAGAGTACGCGTCACCTGTGGTATTGGTTTCGAAGAAAGACGGATCAAAACGCTTCTGTTGTGATTATAGAAGGCTTAATTTGAAGATAAAGAGAGATAACTTTCCGATGGCGTTAATCGATGATGTGCTAGATCGTTTACAGGGCTCAAAGGTATTCACCACTTTAGATTTAGCCAATGGATTTTTCCACGTTCCTATCGAAGCAGAGTCTAGGAAGTTTACTGCCTTTGTAACACACAACGGGCAATATGAGTTCACACACGTTCCGTTTGGAATAAGCAACTCCCCCGCAGTATTCTGCCGTTATGTAGGTGCTGTATTGAGAGACCTGCTGCAGTCAAATAAAATTGTCGTGTATATGGACGACATTATCATACCAACAACAAACGAGGAATCTGGACTATCGGTTTTAAAAGAAGTTCTAGAAGTAGCGTCCAAGGCAGGGACAGTTCTTGAAGAGGAAAATTACATTTCTGGGATATGTAATCGAAAACGCAACAATTTCATCAACAAAAGACAAAGTCAACGCTGTTGTCAACTATCCAGTCCCACAAAGCAGGAAGGCACTTGAGAGATTTTTGGGCTTAACATCTTATTTGCGTCGTTTCATGAAAGGCTATGCTCTGGCAGCGAAACCTTTAAGTGATGTACTTCGTAAAACGGACAAGTCGCGTGATGGGAAAAACATTCAGCTAGACGATCAGTGCTTAGTCAGCTTTGAAAACCTGAAGTCTTTTAGTTACTGCCCCAGTTCTTAGACTGTACGATCCCTGTGCCATAACTGAAGTCCATACAGACGCGAGTAAATTCGGATTCGGTGGAATCCTCATGCAGAAAGATTCAGAAGATCAACTATTTCACCCTGTTGAATTTATGAGCAGGAAAACTACACACTGCGAGGAGAAATATAGCGCGTATGAGCTTGAGGTTCTAGCTGTCATCAATGCCGTTAAGAAGTGGCGTATTTACCTTTTGGGAATCAGTTTTACAATTGTAACCGACTGCGTAGCATTTACGATGACCATAAAAAAAGATGATGTTCCGCCAAGAGTCGCCAGATGGGCCATGTTTTTACAGGAGTTCAAGTTTACCGTTCAGCACAGAGCAGGAAGCCAGATGAAACACGTAGATGCACTCAGTCGCCTGAACTGCTTTCTTATCGAGGATTCGACAAAATATCGGTTAAGAGAAGCGCAAAACAGAGACGATTGGATAAAAGCTGTGAAAACTGTACTGGAAAACGTCGAAAGCTACGAAGACTTTTTTGTTAAAAACAACATTCTCTACAAAGATGTTGCGAAAGAACTTCTTGTTGTTCCAGAATCCATGCACGACGATATAATCGGCATAGTACATCGCGAAGGACACTATGGAATTAAGAAAACTCGAGAGCTGGTAGAGAAATCATATTTCATCCAAAACATACAACCAAAAGTAGAAAGATTTGTCAAGAGTTGTGTAGAATGCCTAATTATTGATTCAAAGAAAGGAAAAAAGGAAGGATTGTTGACGCCAATCGACAAAGTTCAAGAACCATTGGGAACATTTCACATTGACCATGTCGGCCCTCTCACGGATACCAAAAAGAAGTACAACCACATCCTAGCCGTAGTAGACGGGTTTTCCAAATTTGTATGGTTGTATTCAACGCGATCTACCGGATCTGACGAAGTAGTGAACAGGCTAGAGAAACAGTCTGCGATTTTCGGAAACCCTCGACGCATTGTAACGGACAGAGGCACCGCATTCACGTCAAGTACATTTAAGGAGTACTGTACAACCCAAGGAATTCAACTATTACACATAACAACAGGCATGCCGAGGGGTAATGGACAAGTGGAAAGGATCCATAAAATTGTAATCCCTATGCTGAGCAAACTTTGCCAAAACAACCAGGCGAATTGGTATTGTCATGTGGACAGAGTCCAGCAAATTATCAACGACACACCACCGAGAATGACAAAATATTCTCCCTTTAAAATCCTCACAGAACTGAATATGCGTAAGAAAGATGACGACTTAAGAAGACTTCTCGACGACATTGACATTGAAGAACTTGCTGACGAACGTGACGACATAAGGAAGAAAGCGCAGGAAAACATTGAGAAAATACAACAGGAGAATAGGAATACTTTTAACCAAAAAAGAAAGATTGAAACAGACTACAAAATAGGTGATCTCGTAGGTATAAAGCGAACCCAATATGGAGTAGGAATGAAACTCAGACCTAAATTCTTCGGACCCTATAAGGTCACAAAGAAAATGAAGCATGGGCGTTATGAAGTTGAAAAAATCGGAAATCAGGAGGGTCCAAAAGTAACAACTACAGCAGCCGAGTTCATGAAGAAGTGGAGTTTATTCAGGGACGAATAAATTGTCAGGATGGCCGAATGTAGGATTGGGGAAGTTAGTGGTAGTTATTCTCCTATTTAAACACAACATCAATATAAGCAGAGACAAGAGAATGATATATTTTGCAACGTTTCCTTTAAGTTCGTATTCATTTTATATTAAGAAAAGCCCGTTAATTTTATTTTAGTATTTTTTATCGATGCCATTTAGTAGTATCGATTCTTTATTAAAATATCGAGTACAAATGAAGATCTGTGGCGAGACGGATAGAGGCGAGTGTTGAGAGAGAAGCCAACCGGAGTAGACATAAAAAAGCGTGGTTCCGAAAAGAAGTCGGTCATTTCCGTTCTGTTAATAATTTAAAATCAAATTGAAACATTCACTTATGTTCATAAGAACTTGTAACTATCCCAAATAAACACAAATTTGTACTACCCTACAGATATTTTAATAACAAATTCAGAGAGGTATTCCACTTTTAAATCGGGTAAAAATTTCAAAAGTTATGGGCTAAGCAGTGCTGGGTTCTGGTCACTTTTCTGCAAACCCATTTTTTGCAAATTTTGACAGGTCGGGGGTCATAAAAAATTACAAAATATTGACCAAAAATTCGAAAATAAACCAATAATGCAGCTAGATAGATATTTTAACAACAAATTCAGAGAGGTATTCCACTTTTAAATCGGGTAAAAATTTCAAAAGTTTGGGCTAAGCAGTGCTGGGATCTGGTCACTTTTCTGCAAACCCATTTTTTGCAAATTTTGACAGGTCGGGGGTCATAAAAAATGACGAAACATTGACCAAAAATTCGAAAATAAACCAATGATGCAGCTAGATAGATATTTTAACAACAAATTCAGAGAGGTATTCCACTTTTAAATCGGGTAAAAATTTCAAAAGTTTGGGCTAAGCAGTGCTGGGATCTGGTCACTTTTCTGCAAACCCATTTTTTGCAAATTTTGACAGGTCGGGGGTCATAAAAAACTACAAAATATTGACCAAAAATTCGAAAATAAAGCAATAATGCAGCTAGATAGATATTTTAACAACAAATTCAGAGAGGTATTCCACTTTTAAATCGGGTAAAAATTTCAAAAGTTTGGGCTAAGCAGTGCTGGGATCTGGTCACTTTTCTGCAAACCCATTTTTTGCAAATTTTGACAGGTCGGGGGTCATAAAAAATGACGAAACATTGACCAAAAATTCGAAAATAAACCAATGATGTAGCTAGATAGATATTTTAAAACAAATTCAGAGAGGCATTCCACTTTTAAATCGGGTAAAAATTTCAAAGGTTATGGGATAAGCAGTGCTGGGATCTGGTCACTTTTCTGCAAACCCATTTTTTTGCAAATTTTGACAGGTCGGGGGTCATAAAAAATTACAAAATATTGACCAAAAATTCGAAAATAAACCAATAATGCAGCTAGATAGATATTTTAACAACAAATTCAGAGAGGTATTCCACTTTTAAATCGGGTAAAAATTTCAAAAGTTTGGGCTAAGCAGTGCTGGGATCTTGTCACTTTTCTGCAAACCCATTTTTTGCAAATTTTGACAGGTCGGGGGTCATAAAAAATTACAAAATATTGACCAAAAATTCGAAAATAAACCAATAATGCAGCTAGATAGATATTTTAACAACAAATTCAGAGAGGTATTCCACTTTTAAATCGGGTAAAAATTTCAAAAGTTATGGGATAAGCAGTGCTGGGATCTGGTCACTTTTCTGCAAACCCATTTTTTTCCAAATTTTGACAGGTCGGGGGTCATAAAAAATTACAAAATATTGACCAAAAATTCGAAAATAAACCAATAATGCAGCTAGATAGATATTTTAACAACAAATTCAGAGAGGTATTCCACTTTTAAATCGGGTAAAAATTTCAAAAGTTATGGGCTAAGCAGTGCTGGGTTCTGGTCACTTTTCTGCAAACCCATTTTTTGCAAATTTTGACAGGTCGGGGGGTCATAAAAAATTACAAAATATTGACCAAAAATTCGAAAATAAACCAATAATGCAGCTAGATAGATATTCAAATAACAAATTCAGAGAGGTATTCCACTTTTAAATCGGGTAAAAATTTCAAAAGTTATGGGCTAAGCAGTGCTGGGATCTGGTCACTTTTCCGCAAACCCATTTTTTGCAAATTTTGACAGGTCGGGGGTCATAAAAAATTACAAAATATTGACCAAAAATTCGAAAATAAACCAATAATGCAGCTAGATAGATATTTTAATAACAAACTCAGAGAGGTATTTCACTTTTAAGTCGGGTAAAAATTTCAAAAGTTATGGGCTAAGCAGTGCTGGGATCTGGTCATTTTTCTGCAAACCCATTTTTTGCAAATTTTGACGGGTCGGGGGTCATCAAAAATTACAAAATATTGACCAAAAATTCGAAAATAAGCCAATAATGCAGCTAGATAGATATTCGAATAACAAATTCAGAGAGGTATTCCACTTTTAAATCGGGTAAAAATTTCAAAAGTTTGGGCTAAGCAGTGCTGGGATCTGGTCACTTTTCTGCAAACCCATTTTTTGCAAATTTTGACAGGTCGGGGGTCATAAAAAATGACGAAAAATTAACCAAAAATTCGAAAAAAAAACCAATGATGTAGCTAGATAGATATTTTAATAACAAATTCAGAGAGGCTTTCCACTTTTAAATCGGGTAAAAATTTCAAAAGTTATGGGATAAGCAGTGCTGGGATCTGGTCACATTTCTGCAAACCCATTTTTTTTGCAAATTTTGACAGGTCGGGGGTCATAAAAAATTACAAAATATTGACCAAAAATTCGAAAATAAACCAATAATGCAGCTAGATAGATATTCGAATAACAAATTCAGAGAGGTATTCCACTTTTAAATCGGGTAAAAATTTCAAAAGGTTTGGGATAAGCAGTGCTGGGATCTGGTCACTTTTCTGCAAACCCATTTTTTGCAAATTTTGACAGGTCGGGGGTCATAAAAAATTACAAAATATTGACCAAAAATTCGAAAATAAACCAATAATGCAGCTAGATAGATATTTTAACAACAAATTCAGAGAGGTATTCCACTTTTAAATCGGGTAAAAATTTCAAAAGTTTGGGCTAAGCAGTGCTGGGATCTGGTCACTTTTCTGCAAACCCATTTTTTGCAAATTTTGACAGGTCGGGGGTCATAAAAAATTACAAAATATTGACCAAAAATTCGAAAATAAACCAATAATGCAGCTAGATAGATATTCGAATAACAAATTCAGAGAGGTATTCCACTTTTAAATCGGGTAAAAATTTCAAAAGTTATGGGCTAAGTAGTGCTGGGATCTGGTCACTTTTCTGCAAACCCATTTTTTGCAAATTTTAACAAGTCGGGGGTCATAAAAAACTACAAAATATTGACCAAAAATTCGAAAATAAACCAATAATGCAGCTAGATAGATATTTTAATAACAAATTCAGAGAGGTATTCCACTTTTAAATCGGGTAAAAATTTCAAAAGTTATGGGCTAAGCAGTGCTGGGATCTGGTCACTTTTCTGCAAACCCATTTTTTGCAAATTTTGACAGGTCGGGGGTCATAAAAAACTACAAAATATTGACCAAAAATTCGAAAATAAACCAATAATGCAGCTAGATAGATATTTTAATAACAAATTCAGAGAGGTATTCCACTTTTAAATCGGGTAAAAATTTCAAAAGTTTGGGCTAAGCAGTGCTGGGATCTGGTCACTTTTCTGCAAACCCATTTTTTGCAAATTTTGACAGGTCGGGGGTCATAAAAAATTACAAAATATTGACCAAAAATTCGAAAATAAACCAATAATGCAGCTAGATAGATATTTTAATAACAAATTCAGAGAGGTATTCCACTTTTAAATCGGGTAAAAATTTCAAAAGTTTGGGCTAAGCAGTGCTGGGATCTGGTCACTTTTCTGCAAACCCATTTTTTGCAAATTTTGACAGGTCGGGGGTCATAAAAAATTAAAAAATATTGACCAAAAATTCGAAAATAAACCAATAATGCAGCTAGATAGATATTTTAACAACAAATTCAGAGAGGTATTCCACTTTTAAATCGGGTAAAAATTTCAAAAGTTTGGGCTAAGCAGTGCTGGGATCTGGTCACTTTTCTGCAAACCCATTTTTTGCAAATTTTGACAGGTCGGGGGTCATAAAAAATTAAAAAATATTGACCAAAAATTCGAAAATAAACCAATAATGCAGCTAGATAGATATTTTAACAACAAATTCAGAGAGGTATTCCACTTTTAAATCGGGTAAAAATTTCAAAAGTTTGGGCTAAGCAGTGCTGGGATCTGGTCACTTTTCTGCAAACCCATTTTTTGCAAATTTTGACAGGTCGGGGGTCATAAAAAACTACAAAATATTGACCAAAAATTCGAAAATAAACCAATAATGCAGCTAGATAGATATTCAAATAACAAAAGTTTGGGCTAAGCAGTGCTGGGATCTGGTCACTTTTCTGCAAACCCATTTTTTGCAAATTTTGACAGGTCGGGGGTAATAAAAAACTACAAAATATTGACCAAAAATTCGAAAATAAACCAATAATGCAGCTAGATAGATATTCGAATAACAAATTCAGAGAGGTATTCCACTTTTAAATCGGGTAAAAATTTCAAAAGTTATGGGCTAAGTAGTGCTGGGATCTGGTCACTTTTCTGCAAACCCATTTTTTGCAAATTTTGACAGGTCGGGGGTCATAAAAAACTACAAAATATTGACCAAAAATTCGAAAATAAACCAATAATGCAGCTAGATAGATATTTTAATAACAAATTCAGAGAGGTATTCCACTTTTAAATCGGGTAAAAATTTCAAAAGTTATGGGCTAAGCAGTGCTGGGATCTGGTCACTTTTCTGCAAACCCATTTTTTGCAAATTTTGACAGGTCGGGGGTAATAAAAAACTACAAAATATTGACCAAAAATTCGAAAATAAACCAATAATGCAGCTAGATATTCGAATAACAAATTCAGAGAGGTATTCCACTTTTAAATCGGGTAAAAATTTCAAAAGTTTGGGCTAAGCAGTGCTGGGATCTGGTCACTTTTCTGCAAACCCATTTTTTGCAAATTTTGACAGGTCGGGGGTCATAAAAAACTACAAAATATTGATCAAAAATTCGAAAATACACCAATAATGCAGCTAGATAGATATTTTAACAACAAATTCAGAGAGGTGTTCCACTTTTTAAATCGGGTAAAAATTTCAAAAGTTTGGGCTAAGCAGTGCTGGGATCTGGTCACTTTTCTGCAAACCCATTTTTTGCAAATTTTGACAGGTCGGGCGTCATAAAAAATGACGAAACATTGACCAAAAATTCGAAAATAAACAAATGATGTAGCTAGATAGATATTTTAATAACAAATTCAGAGAGGCATTCCACTTTTAAATCGGGTAAAAATTTAAAAAAGTTATGGGATAAGCAGTGCTGGGATCTGGTCACTTTTCTGCAAACCCATTTTTTGCAAATTTTGACAGGTCGGGGGTCATAAAAAACTACAAAATATTGACCAAAAATTCGAAAATAAACCAATAATGCAGCTAGATAGATATTTTAATAACAAATTCAGAGAGGTATTCCACTTTTAAATCGGGTAAAAATTTCAAAAGTTATGGGCTAAGCAGTGCTGGGTTCTGGTCACTTTTCTGCAAACCCATTTTTTGCAAATTTTGACAGGTCGGGGGTCATAAAAAATGACGAAACATTGACCAAAAATTCGAAAATAAACCAATGATGTAGCTAGATAGATATTTTAATAACAAATTCAGAGAGGTATTCCACTTTTAAATCGGGTAAAAATTTCAAAAGTTTGGGCTAAGCAGTGCTGGGATCTTGTCACTTTTCTGCAAACCCATTTTTTGCAAATTTTGACAGGTCGGGGGTCATAAAAAATTACAAAATATTGACCAAAAATTCGAAAATAAACCAATAATGCAGCTAGATAGATATTTTAATAACAAATTCAGAGAGGTATTCCACTTTTAAATCGGGTAAAAATTTCAAAAGTTATGGGCTAAGCAGTGCTGGGATCTGGTCACTTTTCTGCAAACCCATTTTTTGCAAATTTTGACAGGTCGGGGGTCATAAAAAATTACAAAATATTGACTAAAAATTCGAAAATAAACCAATAATGCAGCTAGATAGATATTTTAACAACAAATTCAGAGAGGTATTCCACTTTTAAATCGGGTAAAAATTTCAAAAGTTATGGGCTAAGCAGTGCTGGGATCTGGTCACTTTTCTGCAAACCCATTTTTTGCAAATTTTAACAAGTCGGGGGTCATAAAAAACTACAAAATATTGACCAAAAATTCGAAAATAAACCAATAATGCAGCTAGATAGATATTTTAACAACAAATTCAGAGAGGTATTCCACTTTTAAATCGGGTAAAAATTTCAAAAGTTTGGGCTAAGCAGTGCTGGGATCTGGTCACTTTTCTGCAAACCCATTTTTTGCAAATTTTGACAGGTCGGGGGTCATAAAAAACTACAAAATATTGACCAAAAATTCGAAAATAAACCAATAATGCAGCTAGATAGATATTCGAATAACAAATTCAGAGAGGTATTCCACTTTTAAATCGGGTAAAAATTTCAAAAGTTTGGGCTAAGCAGTGCTGGGATCTGGTCACTTTTCTGCAAACCCATTTTTTGCAAATTTTGACAGGTCGGGGGTCATAAAAAACTACAAAATATTGACCAAAAATTCGAAAATAAACCAATAATGCAGCTAGATAGATATTTTAACAACAAATTCAGAGAGGTATTCCACTTTTAAATCGGGTAAAAATTTCAAAAGTTTGGGCTAAGCAGTGCTGGGATCTGGCCACTTTTCTGCAAACCCATTTTTTTGCAAATTTTGACAGGTCGGGGGTCATAAAAAACTACAAAATATTGACCAAAAATTCGAAAATAAACCAATAATGCAGCTAGATAGATATTTTAACAACAAATTCAGAGAGGTATTCCACTTTTAAATCGGGTAAAAATTTCAAAAGTTATGGGCTAAGCAGTGCTGGGATCTGGTCACTTTTCTGCAAACCCATTTTTTGCAAATTTTGACAGGTCGGGGGTCATAAAAAACTACAAAATATTGACCAAAAATTCGAAAATAAACCAATAATGCAGCTAGATAGATATTCGAATAACAAATTCAGAGAGGCATTCCACTTTTAAATCGGGTAAAAATTTCAAAAGTAATGGGATGAGCAGTGCTGGGATCTGGTCACTTTTCTGCAAACCCATTTTTTTTGCAAATTTTGACAGGTCGGGGGTCATAAAAAATTACAAAATATTGACCAAAAATTCGAAAATAAACCAATAATGCAGCTAGATAGATATTTTAACAACAAATTCAGAGAGGTATTCCACTTTTAAATCGGGTAAAACTTTCAAAAGTTTGGGCTAAGCAGTGCTGGGATCTGGTCACTTTTCTGCAAACACATTTTTTGCAAATTTTGACAGGTCGGGGGTCATAAAAAACTACAAAATATTGACCAAAAATTCGAAAATAAACCAATAATGCAGCTAGATAGATATTCGAATAACAAATTCAGAGAGGTATTCCACTTTTAAATCGGGTAAAAATTTCAAAAGTTTGGGCTAAGCAGTGCTGGGATCTGGTCACTTTTCTGCAAACCCATTTTTTGCAAATTTTGACAGGTCGGGGGTCATAAAAAATGACGAAACATTGACCAAAAATTCGAAAATATACCAATGATGTAGCTAGATAGATATTTTAACAACAAATTCAGAGAGGTATTCCACTTTTAAATCGGGTAAAAATTTCAAAAGTTTGGGCTAAGCAGTGCTGGGATCTTGTCACTTTTCTGCAAACCCATTTTTTGCAAATTTTGACAGGTCGGGGGGTCATAAAAAATTACAAAATATTGACCAAAAATTCGAAAATAAACCAATAATTCAGCTAGATAGATATTCGAATAACAAATTCAGAGAGGTATTCCACTTTTAAATCGGGTAAAAATTTCAAAAGTTTGGGCTAAGCAGTGCTGGGATCTGGTCACTTTTCTGCAAACCCATTTTTTGCAAATTTTGACAGGTCGGGGGTCATAAAAAATTACAAAATATTGACCAAAAATTCGAAAATAAACCAATAATGCAGCTAGATAGATATTTTAATAACAAATTCAGAGAGGTATTCCACTTTTAAATCGGGTAAAAATTTCAAAAGTTATGGGCTAAGCAGTGCTGGGATCTGGTCACTTTTCTGCAAACCCATTTTTTGCAAATTTTGACAGGTCGGGGGTCATAAAAAATGACGAAACATTGACCAAAAATTCGAAAATAAACCAATGATGTAGCTAGATAGATATTTTAACAACAAATTCAGAGAGGTATTCCACTTTTAAATCGGGTAAAAATTTCAAAAGTTTGGGCTAAGCAGTGCTGGGATCTGGTCACTTTACTGCAAACCCATTTTTTTGCAAATTTTGACAGGTCGGGGGTCATAAAAAATGACGAAACATTGACCAAAAATTCGAAAATAAACCCATGATGTAGCTAGATAGATATTTTAATAACAAATTCAGAGAGGCATTCCACTTTTAAATCGGGTAAAAATTTCAAAAGTTATGGGATAAGCAGTGCTGGGATCTGGTCACTTTTCTGCAAACCCATTTTTTGCAAATTTTGACAGGTCGGGGGTCATAAAAAATTACAAAATATTGACCAAAAATTCGAAAATAAACCAATAATGCAGCTAGATAGATATTTTAACAACAAATTCAGAGAGGTATTCCACTTTTAAATCGGGTAAAAATTTCAAAAGTTTGGGCTAAGCAGTGCTGGGATCTGGTCACTTTTCTGCAAACCCATTTTTTGCAAATTTTGACAGGTCGGGGGTCATAAAAAACTACAAAATATTGACCAAAAATTCGAAAATAAACCAATAATGCAGCTAGATAGATATTTTAACAACAAATTCAGAGAGGTATTCCACTTTTAAATCGGGTAAAAATTTCAAAAGTTTGGGCTAAGCAGTGCTGGGATCTGGTCACTTTTCTGCAAACCCATTTTTTGCAAATTTTGACAGGTCGGGGGTCATAAAAAACTACAAAATATTGACCAAAAATTCGAAAATAAACCAATAATGCAGCTAGATAGATATTCGAATAACAAATTCAGAGAGGTATTCCACTTTTAAATCGGGTAAAAATTTCAAAAGTTTGGGCTAAGCAGTGCTGGGATCTGGTCACTTTTCTGTAAACCCATTTTTTGCAAATTTTGACAGGTCGGGGGTCATAAAAAATGACGAAACATTGACCAAAAATTCGAAAATAAACCAATAATGCAGCTAGATAGATATTTTAACAACAAATTCAGAGAGGTATTCCACTTTTAAATCGGGTAAAAATTTCAAAAGTTTGGGCTAAGCAGTGCTGGGATCTGGTCACTTTTCTGCAAACCCATTTTTTGCAAATTTTGACAGGTCGGGGGTCATAAAAAATGACGAAACATTGACCAAAAATTCGAAAATAAACCAATGATGTAGCTAGATAGATATTTTAACAACAAATTCAGAGAGGTATTCCACTTTTAAATCGGGTAAAAATTTCAAAAGTTATGGGATAAGCAGTGCTGGGATCTGGTCACTTTTCTGCAAACCCATTTTTTGCAAATTTTGACAGGTCGGGGGTCATAAAAAATGACGAAACATTGACCAAAAATTCGAAAATAAACCAATGATGTAGCTAGATAGATATTTTAACAACAAATTCAGAGAGGTATTCCACTTTTAAATCGGGTAAAAATTTCAAAAGTTTGGGCTAAGCAGTGCTGGGATCTGGTCACTTTACTGCAAACCCATTTTTTGCAAATTTTGACAGGTCGGGGGTCATAAAAAATGACGAAACATTGACCAAAAATTCGAAAATAAACCAATGATGTAGCTAGATAGATATTTTAACAACAAATTCAGAGAGGCATTCCACTTTTAAATCGGGTAAAAATTTCAAAAGTTATGGGATAAGCAGTGCTGGGATCTGGTCACTTTTCTGCAAACCCATTTTTTGCAAATTTTGACAGGTCGGGGGTCATAAAAAATTACAAAATATTGACCAAAAATTCGAAAATAAACCAATAATGCAGCTAGATAGATATTTTAACAACAAATTCAGAGAGGTATTACACTTTTAAATCGGGTAAAAATTTCAAAAGTTTGGGCTAAGCAGTGCTGGGATCTGGTCACTTTTCTGCAAACCCATTTTTTGCAAATTTTGACAGGTCGGGGGTCATAAAAAACTACAAAATATTGACCAAAAATTCGAAAATAAACCAATAATGCAGCTAGATAGATATTTTAACAACAAATTCAGAGAGGTATTCCACTTTTAAATCGGGTAAAAATTTCAAAAGTTTGGGCTAAGCAGTGCTGGGATCTGGTCACTTTTCTGCAAACCCATTTTTTTTGCAAATTTTGACAGGTCGGGGGTCATAAAAAATTACAAAATATTGACCAAAAATTCGAAAATAAACCAATAATGCAGCTAGATAGATATTCGAATAACAAATTCAGAGAGGTATTCCACTTTTAAATCGGGTAAAAATTTCAAAAGGTTTGGGATAAGCAGTGCTGGGATCTGGTCACTTTTCTGCAAACCCATTTTTTGCAAATTTTGACAGGTCGGAGGTCATAAAAAATTACAAAATATTGACCAAAAATTCGAAAATAAACCAATAATGCAGCTAGATAGATATTCGAATAACAAATTCAGAGAGGTATTCCACTTTTAAATCGGGTAAAAATTTCAAAAGGTTTGGGATAAGCAGTGCTGGGATCTGGTCACTTTTCTGCAAACCCATTTTTTGCAAATTTTGACAGGTCGGAGGTCATAAAAAATTACAAAATATTGACCAAAAATTCGAAAATAAACCAATAATGCAGCTAGATAGATATTTTAACAACAAATTCAGAGAGGTATTCCACTTTTAAATCGGGTAAAAATTTCAAAAGTTTGGGCTAAGCAGTGCTGGGATCTGGTCACTTTTCTGCAAACCCATTTTTTGCAAATTTTGACAGGTCGGGGGTCATAAAAAATTAAAAAATATTGACAAAAAATTAGAAAATAAACCAATAATGCAGCTAGATAGATATTTTAATAGCAAATTCAGAGAGGTATTCCACTTTTAAATCGGGTAAAAATTTCAAAAGTTATGGGCTAAGCAGTGCTGGGATCTGGTCACTTTTCTGCAAACCCATTTTTTGCAAATTTTGACAGGTCGGGGGTCATAAAAAATTACAAAATATTGACTAAAAATTCGAAAATAAACCAATAATGCAGCTAGATAGATATTTTAACAACAAATTCAGAGAGGTATTCCACTTTTAAATCGGGCAAAAATTTCAAAAGTTTGGGCTAAGCAGTGCTGGGATCTGGTCACTTTTCTGCAAACCCATTTTTTGCAAATTTTGACAGGTCGGGGGTCATAAAAAATTACAAAATATTGACCAAAAATTCGAAAATAAACCAATAATGCAGCTAGATAGATATTTTAACAACAAATTCAGAGAGGTATTCCACTTTTAAATCGGGTAAAAATTTCAAAAGTTTGGGCTAAGCAGTGCTGGGATCTGGTCACTTTTCTGCAAACCCATTTTTTGCAAATTTTGACAGGTCGGGGGTCATAAAAAACTACAAAATATTGACCAAAAATTCGAAAATAAACCAATAATGCAGCTAGATAGATATTCGAATAACAAATTCAGAGAGGTATTCCACTTTTAAATCGGGTAAAAATTTCAAAAGTTTGGGCTAAGCAGTGCTGGGATCTGGTCACTTTTCTGCAAACCCATTTTTTGCAAATTTTGACAGGTCGGGGGTCATAAAAAACTACAAAATATTGACCAAAAATTCGAAAATAAACCAATAATGCAGCTAGATAGATATTTTAACAACAAATTCAGAGAGGTATTCCACTTTTAAATCGGGTAAAAATTTCAAAAGTTTGGGCTAAGCAGTGCTGGGATCTGGTCACTTTTCTGCAAACCCATTTTTTGCAAATTTTGACAGGTCGGGGGTCATAAAAAATTACAAAATATTGACCAAAAATTCGAAAATAAACCAATAATGCAGCTAGATAGATATTTTAATAACAAATTCAGAGAGGTATTCCACTTTTAAATCGGGTAAAAATTTCAAAAGTTAAGGGCTAAGCAGTGCTGGGATCTGGTCACTTTTCTGCAAACCCATTTTTTGCAAATTTTGACAGGTCGGGGGTCATAAAAAATGACGAAACATTGACCAAAAATTCGAAAATAAACCCATGATGTAGCTAGATAGATATTTTAATAACAAATTCAGAGAGGCATTCCACTTTTAAATCGGGTAAAAATTTCAAAAGTTATGGGATAAGCAGTGCTGGGATCTGGTCACTTTTCTGCAAACCCATTTTTTTTGCAAATTTTGACAGGTCGGGGGTCATAAAAAATTACAAAATATTGACCAAAAATTCGAAAATAAACCAATAATGCAGCTAGATAGATATTCGAATAACAAATTCAGAGAGGTATTCCACTTTTAAATCGGGTAAGAATTTCAAAAGTTTGGGCTAAGCAGTGCTGGGATCTGGTCACTTTTCTGCAAACCCATTTTTTGCAAATTTTTACAGGTCGGGGGTCATAAAAAATTACAAAATATTGACCAAAAATTCGAAAATAAACCAATGATGCAGCTAGATAGATATTTTAATAACAAATTCAGAGAGGTATTCCACTTTTAAATCGGGTAAAAATTTCAAAAGTTATGGGCTAAGCAGTGCTGGGATCTGGTCACTTTTCTGCAAACCCATTTTTTGCAAATTTTGACAGGTCGGGGGTCATAAAAAATTACAAAATATTGACCAAAAATTCGAAAATAAACCAATAATGCAGCTAGATAGATATTTTAATAACAAATTCAGAGAGGTATTCCACTTTTAAATCGGGTAAAAATTTCAAAAGTTTGGGCTAAGCAGTGCTGGGATCTGGTCACTTTTATGCAAACCCATTTTTTGCAAATTTTGACAGGTCGGGGGTCATAAAAAACTACAAAATATTGACCAAAAATTCGAAAATGAACCAATAATGCAGCTAGATAGATATTCGAATAACAAATTCAGAGAGGTATTCCACTTTTAAATCGGGTAAAAATTTCAAAAGTTTGGGCTAAGCAGTGCTGGGATTTGGTCACTTTTCTGCAAACCCATTTTTTGCAAATTTTGACAGGTCGGGGGTCATAAAAAATGACGAAACATTGACCAAAAATTCGAAAATAAACCAATGATGTAGCTAGATAGATATTTTAATAACAAATTCAGAGAGGTATTCCACTTTTAAATCGGGTAAAAATTTCAAAAGTTTGGGCTAAGCAGTGCTGGGATCTTGTCACTTTTCTGCAAACCCATTTTTTGCAAATTTTGACAGGTCGGGGGTCATAAAAAATTACAAAATATTGACCAAAAATTCGAAAATAAACCAATAATGCAGCTAGATAGATATTTTAATAACAAATTCAGAGAGGTATTCCACTTTTAAATCGGGTAAAAATTTCAAAAGGTTTGGGATAAGCAGTGCTGGGATCTGGTCACTTTTCTGCAAACCCATTTTTTGCAAATTTTGACAGGTCGGGGGTCATAAAAAATTACAAAATATTGACCAAAAATTCGAAAATAAACCAATAATGCAGCTAGATAGATATTTTAACAACTAATTCAGAGAGGTATTCCACTTTTAAATCGGGTAAAAATTTCAAAAGTTTGGGCTAAGCAGTGCTGGGATCTGGTCACTTTTCTGCAAACCCATTTTTTTGCAAATTTTGACAGGTTGGGGGTCATAAAAAATTACAAAATATTGACCAAAAATTCGAAAATAAACCAATAATGCAGCTAGATAGATATTTTAACAACTAATTCAGAGAGGTATTCCACTTTTAAATCGGGTAAAAATTTCAAAAGTTTGGGCTAAGCAGTGCTGGGATCTGGTCACTTTTCTGCAAGCCCATTTTTTGCAAATTTTGACAGGTCGGGGGTCATAAAAAATTAAAAAATATTGACCAAAAATTCGAAAATAAACCAATAATGCAGCTAGATAGATATTCGAATAACAAATTCAGAGAGGTATTCCACTTTTAAATCGGGTAAGAATTTCAAAAGTTTGGGCTAAGCAGTGCTGGGATCTGGTCACTTTTCTGCAAACCCATTTTTTGCAAATTTTGACAGGTCGGGGGTCATAAAAAATTACAAAATATTGACCAAAAATTCGAAAATAAACCAATAATGCAGCTAGATAGATATTCGAATAACAAATTCAGAGAGGTATTCCACTTTTAAATCGGGTAAAAATTTCAAAAGTTATGGGCTAAGCAGTGCTGGGATCTGGTCACTTTTCTGCAAACCCATTTTTTGCAAATTTTGACAGGTCGGGGGTCATAAAAAATTACAAAATATTGACCAAAAATTCGAAAATAAACCAATAATGCAGCTAGATAGATATTTTAATAACAAATTCAGAGAGGTATTCCACTTTTAAATCGGGTAAAAATTTCAAAAGTTTGGGCTAAGCAGTGCTGGGATCTGGTCACTTTTATGCAAACCCATTTTTTGCAAATTTTGACAGGTCGGGGGTCATAAAAAACTACAAAATATTGACCAAAAATTCGAAAATAAACCAATAATGCAGCTAGATAGATATTCGAATAACAAATTCAGAGAGGTATTCCACTTTTAAATCGGGTAAAAATTTCAAAAGTTTGGGCTAAGCAGTGCTGGGATTTGGTCACTTTTCTGCAAACCCATTTTTTGCAAATTTTGACAGGTCGGGGGTCATAAAAAATGACGAAACATTGACCAAAAATTCGAAAATAAACCAATGATGTAGCTAGATAGATATTTTAATAACAAATTCAGAGAGGTATTCCACTTTTAAATCGGGTAAAAATTTCAAAAGTTTGGGCTAAGCAGTGCTGGGATCTTGTCACTTTTCTGCAAACCCATTTTTTGCAAATTTTGACAGGTCGGGGGTCATAAAAAATTACAAAATATTGACCAAAAATTCGAAAATAAACCAATAATGCAGCTAGATAGATATTTTAATAACAAATTCAGAGAGGTATTCCACTTTTAAATCGGGTAAAAATTTCAAAAGGTTTGGGATAAGCAGTGCTGGGATCTGGTCACTTTTCTGCAAACCCATTTTTTGCAAATTTTGACAGGTCGGGGGTCATAAAAAATTACAAAATATTGACCAAAAATTCGAAAATAAACCAATAATGCAGCTAGATAGATATTTTAACAACTAATTCAGAGAGGTATTCCACTTTTAAATCGGGTAAAAATTTCAAAAGTTATGGGATAAGCAGTGCTGGGATCTGGTCACTTTTCTGCAAACCCATTTTTTTGCAAATTTTGACAGGTTGGGGGTCATAAAAAATTACAAAATATTGACCAAAAATTCGAAAATAAACCAATAATGCAGCTAGATAGATATTTTAACAACTAATTCAGAGAGGTATTCCACTTTTAAATCGGGTAAAAATTTCAAAAGTTATGGGCTAAGCAGTGCTGGGATCTGGTCACTTTTCTGCAAGCCCATTTTTTGCAAATTTTGACAGGTCGGGGGTCATAAAAAATTAAAAAATATTGACCAAAAATTCGAAAATAAACCAATAATGCAGCTAGATAGATATTTTAATAGCAAATTCAGAGAGGTATTCCACTTTTAAATCGGGTAAAAATTTCAAAAGGTTTGGGATAAGCAGTGCTGGGATCTGGTCACTTTTCTGCAAACCCATTTTTTGCAAATTTTGACAGGTCGGGGGTCATAAAAAACTACAAAATATTGACCAAAAATTCGAAAATAAACCAATAATGCAGCTAGATAGATATTTTAATAACAAATTCAGAGAGGTATTCCACTTTTAAATCGGGTAAAAATTTCAAAAGTTTGGGCTAAGCAGTGCTGGGTTCTGGTCACTTTTCTGCAAACCCATTTTTTGCAAATTTTGACAGGTCGGGGGTCATAAAAAATTACAAAATATTGACCAAAAATTCGAAAATAAACCAATAATGCAGCTAGATAGATATTCGAATAACAAATTCAGAGAGGTATTCCACTTTTAAATCGGGTAAAAATTTCAAAAGTTATGGGCTAAGCAGTGCTGGGATCTGGTCACTTTTCTGCAAACCCATTTTTTGCAAATTTTGACAGGTCGGGGGGTCATAAAAAATGACGAAACATTGACCAAAAATTCGAAAATAAACCAATGATGTAGCTAGATAGATATTTTAATAACAAATTCAGAGAGGTATTCCACTTTTAAATCGGGTAAAAATTTCAAAAGGTTTGGGATAAGCAGTGCTGGGATCTGGTCACTTTTCTGCGAACCCATTTTTTGCAAATTTTAACAAGTCGGGGGTCATAAAAAACTACAAAATATTGACCAAAAATTCGAAAATAAACCAATAATGCAGCTAGATAGATATTTTAATAACAAATTCAGAGAGGTATTCCACTTTTAAATCGGGTAAAAATTTCAAAAGGTTTGGGATAAGCAGTGCTGGGATCTGGTCACTTTTCTGCAAACCCAATTTTTGCAAATTTTAACAAGTCGGGGGTCATAAAAAACTACAAAATATTGACCAAAAATTCGAAAATAAACCAATAATGCAGCTAGATAGATATTTTAATAACAAATTCAGAGAGGTATTCCACTTTTAAATCGGGTAAAAATTTCAAAAGTTATGGGCTAAGCAGTGCTGGGTTCTGGTCACTTTTCTGCAAACCTATTTTTTGCAAATTTTGACAGGTCGGGGGTCATAAAAAATTACAAAATATTGACCAAAAATTCGAAAATAAACCAATAATGCAGCTAGATCGATATTCGAATAACAAATTCAGAGAGGTATTCCACTTTTAAATCGGGTAAAAATTTCAAAAGTTATGGGCTAAGCAGTGCTGGGATCTGGTCACTTTTCTGCAAACCCATTTTTTGCAAATTTTGACAGGTCGGGGGTCATAAAAAATGACGAAACATTGACCAAAAATTCGAAAATAAACCCATGATGTAGCTAGATAGATATTTTAATAACAAATTCAGAGAGGCATTCCACTTTTAAATCGGGTAAAAATTTCAAAAGTTATGGGATAAGCAGTGCTGGGATCTGGTCACTTTTCTGCAAACCCATTTTTTTTGCAAATTTTGACAGGTCGGGGGTCATAAAAAATTACAAAATATTGACCAAAAATTCGAAAATAAACCAATAATGCAGCTAGATAGATATTTTAACAACAAATTCAGAGAGGTATTCCACTTTTAAATCGGGTAAAAATTTCAAAAGTTTGGGCTAAGCAGTGCTGGGATCTGGCCACTTTTCTGCAAACCCATTTTTTTGCAAATTTTGACAGGTCGGGGGTCATAAAAAACTACAAAATATTGACCAAAAATTCGAAAATAAACCAATAATGCAGCTAGATAGATATTTTAACAACAAATTCAGAGAGGTATTAAACTTTTAAATCGGGTAAAAATTTCAAAAGTTATGGACTAAGCAGTGCTGGGATCTGGTCACTTTTCTGCAAACCCATTTTTTTGCAAATTTTGACAGGTCGGGGGTCATAAAAAACTACAAAATATTGACCAAAAATTCGAAAATAAACCAATAATGCAGCTAGATAGATATTTTAATAGCAAATTCAGAGAGGTATTCCACTTTTAAATCGGGTAAAAATTTCAAAAGTTATGGGATAAGCAGTGCTGGGATCTGGTCACTTTTCTGCAAACCCATTTTTTTTGCAAATTTTGACAGGTCGGGGGTCATAAAAAATTACAAAATATTGACCAAAAATTCGAAAATAAACCAATAATGCAGGTAGATAGATATTTTAACAACAAATTCAGAGAGGTATTCCACTTTTAAATCGGGTAAAAATTTCAAAAGTTATGGGCTAAGCAGTGCTGGGATCTGGTCACTTTTCTGCAAACCCATTTTTTGCAAATTTTGACAGGTCGGGGGTCATACAAAATTACAAAATATTGACCAAAAATTCGAAAATAAACCAATAATGCAGCTAGATAGATATTCGAATAACAAATTCAGAGAGGTATTCCACTTTTAAATCGGGTAAAAATTTCAAAAGTTATGGGCTAAGCAGTGCTGGGATCTGGTCACTTTTCTGCAAACCCATTTTTTGCAAATTTTGACAGGTCGGGGGTCATAAAAAATGACGAAACATTGACCAAAAATTCGAAAATAAACCAATGATGTAGCTAGATAGATATTTTAATAACAAATTCAGAGAGGCATTCCACTTTTAAATCGGGTAAAAATTTCAAAAGTTATGGGATAAGCAGTGCTGGGATCTGGTCACTTTTCTGCAAACCCATTTTTTTGCAAATTTTGACAGGTCGGGGGTCATAAAAAATTACAAAATATTGACCAAAAATTCGAAAATAAACCAATAATGCAGCTAGATAGATATTTTAACAACAAATTCAGAGAGGTATTCCAATTTTAAATCGGGTAAAAATTTCAAAAGTTTGGGCTAAGCAGTGCTGGGATCTGGTCACTTTTCTGCAAACCCATTTTTTGCAAATTTTGACAGGGCGGGGGTCATAAAAAACTACAAAATATTGACCAAAAATTCTAAAATAAACCAATAATGCAGCAAGATAGATATTTTAATAACAAATTCAGAGAGGTATTCCACTTTTAAATCGGGTAAAAATTTCAAAAGTTATGGGCTAAGCAGTGCTGGGATCTGGTCACTTTTCTGCAAACCCATTTTTTGCAAATTTTGACAGGTCGGGGGTCATAAAAAATGACGAAACATTGACCAAAAATTCGAAAATAAACCAATGATGTAGCTAGATAGATATTTTAATAACAAATTCAGAGAGGCATTCCACTTTTAAATCGGGTAAAAATTTCAAAAGTTATGGGATAAGCAGTGCTGGGATCTGGTCACTTTTCTGCAAACCCATTTTTTTGCAAATTTTGACAGGTCGGGGGGTCATAAAAAATTACAAAATATTGACCAAAAATTCGAAAATAAACCAATAATGCAGCTAGATAGATATTTTAACAACAAATTCAGAGAGGTATTCCACTTTTAAATCGGGTAAAAATTTCAAAAGTTTGGGCTAAGCAGTGCTGGGATCTGGTCACTTTTCTGCAAACCCATTTTTTGCAAATTTTGACAGGGCGGGGGTCATAAAAAACTACAAAATATTGACCAAAAATTCTAAAATAAACCAATAATGCAGCTAGATAGATATTTTAATAACAAATTCAGAGAGGTATTCCACTTTTAAATCGGGTAAAAATTTCAAAAGTTTGGGCTAAGCAGTGCTGGGATCTGGTCACTTTTCTGCAAACCCATTTTTTGCAAATTTTGACAGGTCGGGGGTCATAAAAAAATACAAAATATTGACCAAAAATTCGAAAATAAACCAATAATGCAGCTAGATAGATATTCGAATAACAAATTCAAAGAGGTATTCCACTTTTAAATCGGGTAAAAATTTCAAAAGTTTGGGCTAAGCAGTGCTGGGATCTTGTCACTTTTCTGCAAACCCATTTTTTGCAAATTTTGACAGGTCGGGGGTCATAAAAAATGACGAAACATTGACCAAAAATTCGAAAATAAACCAATAATGCAGCTAGATAGATATTCGAATAACAAATTCAGAGAGGTATTCCACTTTTAAATCGGGTAAAAATTTCAAAAGTTATGGGCTAAGCAGTGCTGGGATCTGGTCACTTTTCTGCAAACCCATTTTTTGCAAATTTTGACAGGTCGGGGGTCATAAAAAATGACGAAACATTGACCAAAAATTCGAAAATAAACCAATAATGCAGCTAGATAGATATTCGAATAACAAATTCAGAGAGGTATTCCACTTTTAAATCGGGTAAAAATTTCAAAAGGTTTGGGATAAGCAGTGCTGGGATCTGGTCACTTTTCTGCAAACCCATTTTTTGCAAATTTTGACAGGTCGGGGGTCATAAAAAATTACAAAATATTGACCAAAAATTCGAAAATAAACCAATAATGCAGCTAGATAGATATTTTAACAACAAATTCAGAGAGGTATTCCACTTTTAAATCGGGTAAAAATTTCAAAAGTTATGGACTAAGCAGTGCTGGGATCTGGTCACTTTTCTGCAAACCCATTTTTTGCAAATTTTGACAGGTCGGGGGTCATAAAAAATTAAAAAATATTGACCAAAAATTCGAAAATAAACCAATAATGCAGCTAGATAGATATTTTAACAACTAATTCAGAGAGGTATTCCACTTTTAAATCGGGTAAAAATTTCAAAAGGTTTGGGCTAAGCAGTGCTGGGATCTGGTCACTTTTCTGCAAACCCATTTTTTGCAAATTTTGACAGGTCGGGGGTCATAAAAAATGACGAAACATTGACCAAAAATTCGAAAATAAACCAATGATGTAGCTAGATAGATATTTTAATAACAAATTCAGAGAGGCATTCCACTTTTAAATCGGGTAAAAATTTCAAAAGTTATGGGATAAGCAGTGCTGGGATCTGGTCACTTTTCTGCAAACCCATTTTTTTGCAAATTTTGACAGGTCGGGGGTCATAAAAAATTACAAAATATTGACCAAAAATTCGAAAATAAACCAATAATGCAGCTAGATAGATATTTTAACAACTAATTCAGAGAGGTATTCCACTTTTAAATCGGGTAAAAATTTCAAAAGGTTTGGGCTAAGCAGTGCTGGGATCTGGTCACTTTTCTGCAAACCCATTTTTTGCAAATTTTGACAGGTCGGGGGTCATAAAAAAATACAAAATATTGACCAAAAATTCGAAAATAAACCAATAATGCAGCTAGATAGATATTCGAATAACAAATTCAAAGAGGTATTCCACTTTTAAATCGGGTAAAAATTTCAAAAGTTTGGGCTAAGCAGTGCTGGGATCTTGTCACTTTTCTGCAAACCCATTTTTTGCAAATTTTGACAGGTCGGGGGGTCATAAAAAATGACGAAACATTGACCAAAAATTCGAAAATAAACCAATAATGCAGCTAGATAGATATTCGAATAACAAATTCAGAGAGGTATTCCACTTTTAAATCGGGTAAAAATTTCAAAAGTTATGGGCTAAGCAGTGCTGGGATCTGGTCACTTTTCTGCAAACCCATTTTTGCAAATTTTGACAGGTCGGGGGTCATAAAAAATGACGAAACATTGACCAAAAATTCGAAAATAAACCAATGATGTAGCTAGATAGATATTTTAATAACAAATTCAGAGAGGCATTCCACTTTTAAATCGGGTAAAAATTTCAAAAGTTATGGGATAAGCAGTGCTGGGATCTGGTCACTTTTCTGCAAACCCATTTTTTTGCAAATTTTGACAGGTCGGGGGTCATAAAAAATTACAAAATATTGACCAAAAATTCGAAAATAAACCAATAATGCAGCTAGATAGATATTTTAACAACTAATTCAGAGAGGTATTCCACTTTTAAATCGGGTAAAAATTTCAAAAGGTTTGGGCTAAGCAGTGCTGGGATCTGGTCACTTTTCTGCAAACCCATTTTTTGCAAATTTTGACAGGTCGGGGGTCATAAAAAATTACAAAATATTGACCAAAAATTCGAAAATAAACCAATAATGCAGCTAGATAGATATTTTAACAACAAATTCAGAGAGGTATTCCACTTTTAAATCGGGTAAAAATTTCAAAAGGTTTGGGATAAGCAGTGCTGGGATCTGGTCACTTTTCTGCAAACCCATTTTTTTGCAAATTTTGACAGGTCGGGGGTCATAAAAAATTACAAAATATTGACCAAAAATTCGAAAATAAACCAATAATGCAGCTAGATAGATATTTTAACAACTAATTCAGAGAGGTATTCCACTTTTAAATCGGGTAAAAATTTCAAAAGGTTTGGGCTAAGCAGTGCTGGGATCTGGTCACTTTTCTGCAAACCCATTTTTTGCAAATTTTGACAGGTCGGGGGTCATAAAAAATTACAAAATATTGACCAAAAATTCGAAAATAAACCAATAATGCAGCTAGATAGATATTTTAACAACAAATTCAGAGAGGTATTCCACTTTTAAATCGGGTAAAAATTTCAAAAGGTTTGGGATAAGCAGTGCTGGGATCTGGTCACTTTTCTGCAAACCCATTTTTTGCAAATTTTGACAGGTCGGGGGTCATAAAAAATTACAAAATATTGACCAAAAATTCGAAAATAAACCAATAATGCAGCTAGATAGATATTTTAACAACAAATTCAGAGAGGTATTCCACTTTTAAATCGGGTAAAAATTTCAAAAGTTATGGACTAAGCAGTGCTGGGATCTGGTCACTTTTCTGCAAACCCATTTTTTGCAAATTTTGACAGGTCGGGGGTCATAAAAAATTAAAAAATATTGACCAAAAATTCGAAAATAAACCAATAATGCAGCTAGATAGATATTTTAATAGCAAATTCAGAGAGGTATTCCACTTTTAAATCGGGTAAAAATTTCAAAAGGTTTGGGATAAGCAGTGCTGGGATCTGGTCACTTTTCTGCAAACCCATTTTTTGCAAATTTTGACAGGTCGGGGGTCATCAAAAAACTACAAAATATTGACCAAAAATTCGAAAATAAACCAATAATGCAGCTAGATAGATATTTTAATAACAAATTCAGAGAGGTATTCCACTTTTAAATCGGGTAAAAAATTTCAAAAGTTATGGGCTAAGCAGTGCTGGGTTCTGGTCACTTTTCTGCAAACCCATTTTTTGCAAATTTTGACAGGTCGGGGGTCATAAAAAATTACAAAATATTGACCAAAAATTCGAAAATAAACCAATAATGCAGCTAGATAGATATTCGAATAACAAATTCAGAGAGGCATTCCACTTTTAAATCGGGTAAAAATTTCAAAAGTTATGGGATAAGCAGTGCTGGGATCAGGTCACTTTTCTGCAAACCCATTTTTTTGCAAATTTTGACAGGTCGGGGGTCATAAAAAATTACAAAATATTGACCAAAAATTCAAAAATAAACCAATAATGCAGCTAGATAGATATTTTAACAACAAATTCAGAGAGGTATTCCACTTTTAAATCGGGTAAAAATTTCAAAAGTTTGGGCTAAGCAGTGCTGGGATCTGGTCACTTTTCTGCAAACCCATTTTTTGCAAATTTTGACAGGTCGGGGGTCATAAAAAACTACAAAATATTGACCAAAAATTCGAAAATAAACCAATAATGCAGCTAGATAGATATTTTAATAACAAATTCAGAGAGGTATTCCACTTTTAAATCGGGTAAATATTTCAAAAGTTATGGGCTAAGCAGTGGTGGGATCTGGTCACTTTTCTGCAAACCCATTTTTTGCAAATTTTGACAGGTCGGGGGTCATAAAAAAATACAAAATATTGACCAAAAATTCGAAAATAAACCAATAATGCAGCTAGATAGATATTCGAATAACAAATTCAAAGAGGTATTCCACTTTTAAATCGGGTAAAAATTTCAAAAGTTTGGGCTAAGCAGTGCTGGGATCTGGTCACTTTTCTGCAAACCCATTTTTTGCAAATTTTGACAGGTCGGGGGTCATAAAAAATGACGAAACATTGACCAAAAATTCGAAAATAAACCAATAATGCAGCTAGATAGATATTCGAATAACAAATTCAGAGAGGTATTCCACTTTTAAATCGGGTAAAAATTTCAAAAGTTATGGGCTAAGCAGTGCTGGGATCTGGTCACTTTTCTGCAAACCCATTTTTTGCAAATTTTGACAGGTCGGGGGTCATAAAAAATGACGAAACATTGACCAAAAATTCGAAAATAAACCAATGATGTAGCTAGATAGATATTTTAATAACAAATTCAGAGAGGCATTCCACTTTTAAATCGGGTAAAAATTTCAAAAGTTATGGGATAAGCAGTGCTGGGATCTGGTCACTTTTCTGCAAACCCATTTTTTTGCAAATTTTGACAGGTCGGGGGTCATAAAAAATTACAAAATATTGACCAAAAAATTCGAAAATAAACCAATAATGCAGCTAGATAGATATTTTAACAACTAATTCAGAGAGGTATTCCACTTTTAAATCGGGTAAAAATTTCAAAAGGTTTGGGCTAAGCAGTGCTGGGATCTGGTCACTTTTCTGCAAACCCATTTTTTGCAAATTTTGACAGGTCGGGGGTCATAAAAAATTACAAAATATTGACCAAAAATTCGAAAATAAACCAATAATGCAGCTAGATAGATATTTTAACAACAAATTCAGAGAGGTATTCCACTTTTAAATCGGGTAAAAATTTCAAAAGGTTTGGGATAAGCAGTGCTGGGATCTGGTCACTTTTCTGCAAACCCATTTTTTGCAAATTTTGACAGGTCGGGGGTCATAAAAAATTACAAAATATTGACCAAAAATTCGAAAATAAACCAATAATGCAGCTAGATAGATATTTTAACAACAAATTCAGAGAGGTATTCCACTTTTAAATCGGGTAAAAATTTCAAAAGTTATGGACTAAGCAGTGCTGGGATCTGGTCACTTTTCTGCAAACCCATTTTTTGCAAATTTTGACAGGTCGGGGGTCATAAAAAATTAAAAAATATTGACCAAAAATTCGAAAATAAACCAATAATGCAGCTAGATAGATATTTTAACAACTAATTCAGAGAGGTATTCCACTTTTAAATCGGGTAAAAATTTCAAAAGGTTTGGGCTAAGCAGTGCTGGGATCTGGTCACTTTTCTGCAAACCCATTTTTTGCAAATTTTGACAGGTCGGGGGTCATAAAAAATGACGAAACATTGACCAAAAATTCGAAAATAAACCAAAGATGTAGCTAGATAGATATTTTAATAACAAATTCAGAGAGGCATTCCACTTTTAAATCGGGTAAAAATTTCAAAAGTTATGGGATAAGCAGTGCTGGGATCTGGTCACTTTTCTGCAAACCCATTTTTTTGCAAATTTTGACAGGTCGGGGGTCATAAAAAATTACAAAATATTGACCAAAAATTCGAAAATAAACCAATAATGCAGCTAGATAGATATTTTAACAACTAATTCAGAGAGGTATTCCACTTTTAAATCGGGTAAAAATTTCAAAAGGTTTGGGCTAAGCAGTGCTGGGATCTGGTCACTTTTCTGCAAACCCATTTTTTGCAAATTTTGACAGGTCGGGGGTCATAAAAAAATACAAAATATTGACCAAAAATTCGAAAATAAACCAATAATGCAGCTAGATAGATATTCGAATAACAAATTCAAAGAGGTATTCCACTTTTAAATCGGGTAAAAATTTCAAAAGTTTGGGCTAAGCAGTGCTGGGATCTTGTCACTTTTCTGCAAACCCATTTTTTGCAAATTTTGACAGGTCGGGGGTCATAAAAAATGACGAAACATTGACCAAAAATTCGAAAATAAACCAATAATGCAGCTAGATAGATATTCGAATAACAAATTCAGAGAGGTATTCCACTTTTAAATCGGGTAAAAATTTCAAAAGTTATGGGCTAAGCAGTGCTGGGATCTGGTCACTTTTCTGCAAACCCATTTTTTGCAAATTTTGACAGGTCGGGGGTCATAAAAAATGACGAAACATTGACCAAAAATTCGAAAATAAACCAATGATGTAGCTAGATAGATATTTTAATAACAAATTCAGAGAGGCATTCCACTTTTAAATCGGGTAAAAATTTCAAAAGTTATGGGATAAGCAGTGCTGGGATCTGGTCACTTTTCTGCAAACCCATTTTTTTGCAAATTTTGACAGGTCGGGGGTCATAAAAAATTACAAAATATTGACCAAAAATTCGAAAATAAACCAATAATGCAGCTAGATAGATATTTTAACAACTAATTCAGAGAGGTATTCCACTTTTAAATCGGGTAAAAATTTCAAAAGGTTTGGGCTAAGCAGTGCTGGGATCTGGTCACTTTTCTGCAAACCCATTTTTTGCAAATTTTGACAGGTCGGGGGGTCATAAAAAATTACAAAATATTGACCAAAAATTCGAAAATAAACCAATAATGCAGCTAGATAGATATTTTAACAACAAATTCAGAGAGGTATTCCACTTTTAAATCGGGTAAAAATTTCAAAAGGTTTGGGATAAGCAGTGCTGGGATCTGGTCACTTTTCTGCAAACCCATTTTTTTGCAAATTTTGACAGGTCGGGGGTCATAAAAAATTACAAAATATTGACCAAAAATTCGAAAATAAACCAATAATGCAGCTAGATAGATATTTTAACAACTAATTCAGAGAGGTATTCCACTTTTAAATCGGGTAAAAATTTCAAAAGGTTTGGGCTAAGCAGTGCTGGGATCTGGTCACTTTTCTGCAAACCCATTTTTTGCAAATTTTGACAGGTCGGGGGTCATAAAAAATTACAAAATATTGACCAAAAATTCGAAAATAAACCAATAATGCAGCTAGATAGATATTTTAACAACAAATTCAGAGAGGTATTCCACTTTTAAATCGGGTAAAAATTTCAAAAGGTTTGGGATAAGCAGTGCTGGGATCTGGTCACTTTTCTGCAAACCCATTTTTTGCAAATTTTGACAGGTCGGGGGTCATAAAAAATTACAAAATATTGACCAAAAATTCGAAAATAAACCAATAATGCAGCTAGATAGATATTTTAACAACAAATTCAGAGAGGTATTCCACTTTTTAAATCGGGTAAAAATTTCAAAAGTTATGGACTAAGCAGTGCTGGGATCTGGTCACTTTTCTGCAAACCCATTTTTTGCAAATTTTGACAGGTCGGGGGTCATAAAAAATTAAAAAATATTGACCAAAAATTCGAAAATAAACCAATAATGCAGCTAGATAGATATTTTAATAGCAAATTCAGAGGTATTCCACTTTTAAATCGGGTAAAAATTTCAAAAGGTTTGGGATAAGCAGTGCTGGGATCTGGTCACTTTTCTGCAAACCCATTTTTTGCAAATTTTGACAGGTCGGGGGTCATAAAAAACTACAAAATATTGACCAAAAATTCGAAAATAAACCAATAATGCAGCTAGATAGATATTTTAATAACAAATTCAGAGAGGTATTCCACTTTTAAATCGGGTAAAAATTTCAAAAGTTATGGGCTAAGCAGTGCTGGGTTCTGGTCACTTTTCTGCAAACCCATTTTTTGCAAATTTTGACAGGTCGGGGGTCATAAAAAATTACAAAATATTGACCAAAAATTCGAAAATAAACCAATAATGCAGCTAGATAGATATTCGAATAACAAATTCAGAGAGGCATTCCACTTTTAAATCGGGTAAAAATTTCAAAAGTTATGGGATAAGCAGTGCTGGGATCAGGTCACTTTTCTGCAAACCCATTTTTTTGCAAATTTTGACAGGTCGGGGGTCATAAAAAATTACAAAATATTGACCAAAAATTCAAAAATAAACCAATAATGCAGCTAGATAGATATTTTAACAACAAATTCAGAGAGGTATTCCACTTTTAAATCGGGTAAAAATTTCAAAAGTTTGGGCTAAGCAGTGCTGGGATCTGGTCACTTTTCTGCAAACCCATTTTTTGCAAATTTTGACAGGTCGGGGTCATAAAAAACTACAAAATATTGACCAAAAATTCGAAAATAAACCAATAATGCAGCTAGATAGATATTTTAATAACAAATTCAGAGAGGTATTCCACTTTTAAATCGGGTAAATATTTCAAAAGTTATGGGCTAAGCAGTGGTGGGATCTGGTCACTTTTCTGCAAACCCATTTTTTTGCAAATTTTGACAGGTCGGGGGTCATAAAAAAATACAAAATATTGACCAAAAATTCGAAAATAAACCAATAATGCAGCTAGATAGATATTCGAATAACAAATTCAAAGAGGTATTCCACTTTTAAATCGGGTAAAAATTTCAAAAGCTTGGGCTAAGCAGTGCTGGGATCTGGTCACTTTTCTGCAAACCCATTTTTTGCAAATTTTGACAGGTCGGGGGTCATAAAAAATGACGAAACATTGACCAAAAATTCGAAAATAATCCAATGATGCAGCTAGATAGATATTTTAATAACAAATTCAGAGAGGTATTCCACTTTTAAATCGGGTAAAAATTTCAAAAGGTTTGGGATAAGCAGTGCTGGGATCTGGTCACTTTTCTGCAAACCCATTTTTTGCAAATTTTGACAGGTCGGGGGTCATAAAAAATGACGAAACATTGACCAAAAATTCGAAAATAAACCAATAATGCAGCTAGATAGATATTTTAATAGCAAATTCAGAGAGGTATTCCACTTTTAAATCGGGTAAAAATTTCAAAAGGTTTGGGATAAGCAGTGCTGGGATCTGGTCACTTTTCTGCAAACCCATTTTTTGCAAATTTTGACAGGTCGGGGGGTCATAAAAAACTACAAAATATTGACCAAAAATTCGAAAATAAACCAATAATGCAGCTAGATAGATATTTTAATAACAAATTCAGAGAGGTATTCCACTTTTAAATCGGGTAAAAATTTCAAAAGTTTGGGCTAAGCAGTGCTGGGTTCTGGTCACTTTTCTGCAAACCCATTTTTTGCAAATTTTGACAGGTCGGGGGGTCATAAAAAATTACAAAATATTGACCAAAAAATTCGAAAATAAACCAATAATGCAGCTAGATAGATATTCGAATAACAAATTCAGAGAGGTATTCCACTTTTAAATCGGGTAAAAATTTCAAAAGTTATGGGCTAAGCAGTGCTGGGATCTGGTCACTTTTCTGCAAACCCATTTTTTGCAAATTTTGACAGGTCGGGGGTCATAAAAAATGACGAAACATTGACCAAAAATTCGAAAATAAACCAATGATGTAGCTAGATAGATATTTTAATAACAAATTCAGAGAGGTATTCCACTTTTAAATCGGGTAAAAATTTCAAAAGGTTTGGGATAAGCAGTGCTGGGATCTGGTCACTTTTCTGCGAACCCATTTTTTGCAAATTTAACAAGTCGAGGGGTCATAAAAAACTAAAAAATATTGACCAAAAATTCGAAAATAAACCAATAATGCAGCTAGATAGATATTTTAATAGCAAATTCAGAGAGGTATTCCACTTTTAAATCGGGTAAAAATTTCAAAAGGTTTGGGATAAGCAGTGCTGGGATCTGGTCACTTTTCTGCAAACCCAATTTTTGCAAATTTTAACAAGTCGGGGGTCATAAAAAACTACAAAATATTGACCAAAAATTCGAAAATAAACCAATAATGCAGCTAGATAGATATTTTAATAACAAATTCAGAGAGGTATTCCACTTTTAAATCGGGTAAAAATTTCAAAAGTTATGGGCTAAGCAGTGCTGGGTTCTGGTCACTTTTCTGCAAACCCATTTTTTGCAAATTTTGACAGGTCGGGGGTCATAAAAAATTACAAAATATTGACCAAAAATTCGAAAATAAACCAATAATGCAGCTAGATCGATATTCGAATAACAAATTCAGAGAGGTATTCCACTTTTAAATCGGGTAAAAATTTCAAAAGTTTGGGCTAAGCAGTGCTGGGATCTGGTCACTTTTCTGCAAACCCATTTTTTGCAAATTTTGACAGGTCGGGGGTCATAAAAACTGCCGAAACATTGACCAAAAATTCGAAAATAAACCAATGATGTAGCTAGATAGATATTTTAATAACAAATTCAGAGAGGCATTCCACTTTTAAATCGGGTAAAAATTTCAAAAGTTATGGGATAAGCAGTGCTGGGATCTGGTCACTTTTCTGCAAACCCATTTTTTTGCAAATTTTGACAGGTCGAGGGGTCATAAAAAATTACAAAATATTGACCAAAAATTCGAAAATAAACCAATAATGCAGCTAGATAGATATTTTAACAACAAATTCAGAGAGGTATTCCACTTTTAAATCGGGTAAAAATTTCAAAAGTTTGGGCTAAGCAGTGCTGGGATCTGGTCACTTTTCTGCAAACCCATTTTTTTGCAAATTTTGACAGGTCGGGGGTCATAAAAAACTACAAAATATTGACCAAAAATTCGAAAATAAACCAATAATGCAGCTAGATAGATATTTTAACAACAAATTCAGAGAGGTATTAAACTTTTAAATCGGGTAAAAATTTCAAAAGTTATGGACTAAGCAGTGCTGGGATCTGGTCACCTTTCTGCAAACCCATTTTTGCAAATTTTTTGACAGGTCGGGGGTCATAAAAAACTACAAAATATTGACCAAAAATTCGAAAATAAACCAATAATGCAGCTAGATAGATATTTTAATAACAAATTCAGAGAGGTATTCCACTTTTAAGTCGGGTAAAAATTTCAAAAGTTATGGGCTAAGCAGTGCTGGGTTCTGGTCACCTTTCTGCAAACCCATTTTTGCAAATTTTTTGACAGGTCGGGGGTCATAAAAAATTACAAAATATTGACCAAAAATTCGAAAATAAACCAATAATGCAGCTAGATAGATATTCTAATAACAAATTCAGAGAGGTATTCCACTTTTAAATCGGGTAAAAATTTCAAAAGTTATGGGCTAAGCAGTGCTGGGATCTGGTCACTTTTCTGCAAACCCATTTTTTGCAAATTTTGACAGGTCGGGGGTCAAAAAAATTACAAAATATCAACCAAAAATTCGAAAATAAACCAATAATGCAGCTAGATAGATATTCAAATAACAAATTCAGAGAGGTATTCCACTTTTAAATCGGGTAAAAATTTCAAAAGTTATGGGCTAAGCAGTGCTGGGATCTGGTCACTTTTCTGCAAACCCATTTTTTGCAAATTTTGACAGGTCGGGGGTCATAAAAAATTACAAAATATTGACCAAAAAATTCGAAAATAAACCAATAATGCAGCTAGATAGATATTCGAATAACAAATTCAGAGAGGTATTCCACTTTTAAATCGGGTAAAAATTTCAAAAGTTATGGGCTAAGCAGTGCTGGGATCTGGTCACTTTTCTGCAAACCCATTTTTTGCAAATTTTGACAGGTCGGGGGTCATAAAAAATGACGAAACATTGACCAAAAATTCGAAAATAAACCAATGATGTAGCTAGATAGATATTTTAATAACAAATTCAGAGAGGCATTCCACTTTTAAATCGGGTAAAAATTTCAAAAGTTATGGGATAAGCAGTGCTGGGATCTGGTCACTTTTCTGCAAACCCATTTTTTTGCAAATTTTTACAGGTCGGGGGTCATAAAAAATTACAAAATATTGACCAAAAATTCGAAAATAAACCAATAATGCAGCTAGATAGATATTTTAACAACAAATTCAGAGAGGTATTCCACTTTTAAATCGGGTAAAAATTTCAAAAGTTTGGGCTAAGCAGTGCTGGGATCTGGTCACTTTTCTGCAAACCCATTTTTTGCAAATTTTGACAGGGCGGGGGTCATAAAAAACTACAAAATATTGACCAAAAATTCTAAAATAAACCAATAATGCAGCAAGATAGATATTTTAATAACAAATTCAGAGAGGTATTCCACTTTTAAATCGGGTAAAAATTTCAAAAGTTTGGGCTAAGCAGTGCTGGGATCTGGTCACTTTTCTGCAAACCCATTTTTTGCAAATTTTGACAGGTCGGGGGTCATAAAAAAATACAAAATATTGACCAAAAATTCGAAAATAAACCAATAATGCAGCTAGATAGATATTCGAATAACAAATTCAAAGAGGTATTCCACTTTTAAATCGGGTAAAAATTTCAAAAGTTTGGGCTAAGCAGTGCTGGGATCTTGTCACTTTTCTGCAAACCCATTTTTTGCAAATTTTGACAGGTCGGGGGTCATAAAAAATGACGAAACATTGACCAAAAATTCGAAAATAAACCAATAATGCAGCTAGATAGATATTCGAATAACAAATTCAGAGAGGTATTCCACTTTTAAATCGGGTAAAAATTTCAAAAGTTATGGGCTAAGCAGTGCTGGGATCTGGTCACTTTTCTGCAAACCCATTTTTTGCAAATTTTGACAGGTCGGGGGTCATAAAAAATTAAAAAATATTGACCAAAAATTCGAAAATAAACCAATGATGTAGCTAGATAGATATTTTAATAACAAATTCAGAGAGGCATTCCACTTTTAAATCGGGTAAAAATTTCAAAAGTTATGGGATAAGCAGTGCTGGGATCTGGTCACTTTTCTGCAAACCCATTTTTTTGCAAATTTTGACAGGTCGGGGTCATAAAAAATTACAAAATATTGACCAAAAATTCGAAAATAAACCAATAATGCAGCTAGATAGATATTTTAACAACTAATTCAGAGAGGTATTCCACTTTTAAATCGGGTAAAAATTTCAAAAGTTTGGGCTAAGCAGTGCTGGGATCTGGTCACTTTTCTGCAAACCCATTTTTTGCAAATTTTGACAGGTCGGGGGTCATAAAAAACTACAAAATATTGACCAAAAATTCGAAAATAAACCAATAATGCAGCTAGATAGATATTCGAATAACAAATTCAGAAAGGTATTCCACTTTTAAATCGGGTAAAAATTTCAAAAGCTTGGGCTAAGCAGTGCTGGGATCTGGTCACTTTTCTGCAAACCCATTTTTGCAAATTTTGACAGGTCGGGGGTCATAAAAAATGACGAAACATTGACCAAAAATTCGAAAATAATCCAATGATGCAGCTAGATAGATATTTTAATAACAAATTCAGAGAGGTATTCCACTTTTAAATCGGGTAAAAATTTCAAAAGGTTTGGGATAAGCAGTGCTGGGATCTGGTCACTTTTCTGCAAACCCATTTTTTGCAAATTTTGACAGGTCGGGGGTCATAAAAAATTAAAAAATATTGACCAAAAATTCGAAAATAAACCAATAATGCAGCTAGATAGATATTTTAATAGCAAATTCAGAGAGGTATTCCACTTTTAAATCGGGTAAAAATTTCAAAAGGTTTGGGATAAGCAGTGCTGGGATCTGGTCACTTTTCTGCAAACCCATTTTTTTGCAAATTTTGACAGGTCGGGGGTCATAAAAAATTACAAAATATTGACCAAAAATTCGAAAATAAACCAATAATGCAGCTAGATAGATATTTTAATAACAAATTCAGAGAGGTATTCCACTTTTAAATCGGGTAAAAATTTCAAAAGTTATGGGCTAAGCAGTGCTGGGTTCTGGTCACTTTTCTGCAAACCTATTTTTTGCAAATTTTGACAGGTCGGGGGTCATAAAAAATTACAAAATATTGACCAAAAATTCGAAAATAAACCAATAATGCAGCTAGATAGATATTTTAATAACAAATTCAGAGAGGTATTCCACTTTTAAATCGGGTAAAAATTTCAAAAGTTTGGGCTTTGCAGTGCTGGGATCTGGTCACTTTTCTGCAAACCCATTTTTTGCAAATTTTGACAGGTCGGGGGTCATAAAAAACTACAAAATATTGACCAAAAATTCGAAAATAAACCAATAATGCAGCTAGATAGATATTTTAACAACAAATTCAGAGAGGTATTCCACTTTTAAATCGGGTAAAAATTTCAAAAGTTATGGGCTAAGCAGTGCTGGGATCTGGTCACTTTTCTGCAAACCCATTTTTTGCAAATTTTGACAGGTCGGGGGTCATAAAAAATGACGAAACATTGACCAAAAATTCGAAAATAAACCAATGATGTAGCTAGATAGATATTTTAACAACAAATTCAGAGAGGCATTCCACTTTTAAATCGGGTAAAAATTTCAAAAGTTATGGGATAAGCAGTGCTGGGATCTGGTCACTTTTCTGCAAACCCATTTTTTTGCAAATTTTGACAGGTCGGGGGTCATAAAAAATTACAAAATATTGACCAAAAATTCAAAAATAAACCAATAATGCAGCTAGATAGATATTTTAATAGCAAATTCAGAGAGGTATTCCACTTTTAAATCGGGTAAAAATTTCAAAAGGTTTGGGCTAAGCAGTGCTGGGTTCTGGTCACTTTTCTGCAAACCCATTTTTTGCAAATTTTGACAGGTCGGGGGTCATAAAAAATTACAAAATATTGACCAAAAATTCGAAAATAAACCAATAATGCAGCTAGATAGATATTCGAATAACAAATTCAGAGAGGTATTCCACTTTTAAATCGGGTAAAAATTTCAAAAGTTATGGGCTAAGTAGTGCTGGGATCTGGTCACTTTTCTGCAAACCCATTTTTTGCAAATTTTGACAGGTCGGGGGTCATAAAAAATGACGAAACATTGACCAAAAATTCGAAAATAAACCAATGATGTAGCTAGATAGATTTTTTAATAACAAATTCAGAGAGGCATTCCACTTTTAAATCGGGTAAAAATTTCAAAAGTTATGGGATAAGCAGTGCTGGGATCTGGTCACTTTTCTGCAAACCCATTTTTTTGCAAATTTTGACAGGTCGGGGGGTCATAAAAAATTACAAAATATTGACCAAAAATTCGAAAATAAACCAATAATGCAGCTAGATAGATATTTTAACAACAAATTCAGAGAGGTATTCCACTTTTAAATCGGGTAAAAATTTCAAAAGTTTGGGCTAAGCAGTGCTGGGATCTGGTCACTTTTCTGCAAACCCATTTTTTGCAAATTTTGACAGGTCGGGGGTCATAAAAAACTACAAAATATTGACCAAAAATTCGAAAATAAACCAATAATGCGGCTAGATAGATATTTTAATAGCAAATTCAGAGAGGTATTTCACTTTTAAATCGGGTAAAAATTTCAAAAGGTTTGGGATAAGCAGTGCTGGGATCTGGTCACTTTTCTGCAAACCCATTTTTTGCAAATTTTAACAAGTCGGGGGTCATAAAAAACTACAAAATATTGACCAAAAATTCGAAAATAAACCAATAATGCAGCTAGATAGATATTTTAATAACAAATTCAGAGAGGTATTCCACTTTTAAATCGGGTAAAAATTTCAAAAGTTTGGGCTTAGCAGTGCTGGGATCTGGTCACTTTTCTGCAAACCCATTTTTTGCAAATTTTGACAGGTCGGGGGTCATAAAAAATGACGAAACATTGACCAAAAATTCGAAAATAATCCAATGATGCAGCTAGATAGATATTTTAATAAAAAATTCAGAGAGGTATTCCACTTTTAAATCGGGTAAAAATTTCAAAAGGTTTGGGATAAGCAGTGCTGGGATCTGGTCACTTTTCTGCAAACCCATTTTTTGCAAATTTTGACAGGTCGGGGGTCATAAAAAATTAAAAAATATTGACCAAAAATTCGAAAATAAACCAATAATGCAGCTAGATAGATATTTTAATAGCAAATTCAGAGAGGTATTCCACTTTTAAATCGGGTAAAAATTTCAAAAGGTTTGGGATAAGCAGTGCTGGGATCTGGTCACTTTTCTGCAAACCCATTTTTTGCAAATTTTGACAGGTCGGGGGTCATAAAAAATTACAAAATATTGACCAAAAATTCGAAAATAAACCAATAATGCAGCTAGATAGATATTTTAATAACAAATTCAGAGAGGTATTCCACTTTTAAATCGGGTAAAAATTTCAAAAGTTATGGGCTAAGCAGTGCTGGGTTCTGGTCACTTTTCTGCAAACCTATTTTTTGCAAATTTTGACAGGTCGGGGGTCATAAAAAATTACAAAATATTGACCAAAAATTCGAAAATAAACCAATAATGCAGCTAGATAGATATTTTAATAACAAATTCAGAGAGGTATTCCACTTTTAAATCGGGTAAAAATTTCAAAAGTTTGGGCTTTGCAGTGCTGGGATCTGGTCACTTTTCTGCAAACCCATTTTTTTGCAAATTTTGACAGGTCGGGGGTCATAAAAAACTACAAAATATTGACCAAAAATTCGAAAATAAACCAATAATGCAGCTAGATAGATATTTTAACAACAAATTCAGAGAGGTATTCCACTTTTAAATCGGGTAAAAATTTCAAAAGGTTTGGGATAAGCAGTGCTGGGATCTGGTCACTTTTCTGCAAACCCATTTTTTTGCAAATTTTGACAGGTCGGGGGTCATAAAAAATGACGAAACATTGACCAAAAATTCGAAAATAAACCAATGATGTAGCTAGATAGATATTTTAACAACAAATTCAGAGAGGCATTCCACTTTTAAATCGGGTAAAAATTTCAAAAGTTATGGGATAAGCAGTGCTGGGATCTGGTCACTTTTCTGCAAACCCATTTTTTTGCAAATTTTGACAGGTCGGGGGTCATAAAAAATTACAAAATATTGACCAAAAATTCAAAAATAAACCAATAATGCAGCTAGATAGATATTTTAATAGCAAATTCAGAGAGGTATTCCACTTTTAAATCGGGTAAAAATTTCAAAAGGTTTGGGCTAAGCAGTGCTGGGTTCTGGTCACTTTTCTGCAAACCCATTTTTTGCAAATTTTGACAGGTCGGGGGTCATAAAAAATTACAAAATATTGACCAAAAAATTCGAAAATAAACCAATAATGCAGCTAGATAGATATTCGAATAACAAATTCAGAGAGGTATTCCACTTTTAAATCGGGTAAAAATTTCAAAAGTTATGGGCTAAGTAGTGCTGGGATCTGGTCACTTTTCTGCAAACCCATTTTTTGCAAAATTTGACAGGTCGGGGGGTCATAAAAAATGACGAAACATTGACCAAAAATTCGAAAATAAACCAATGATGTAGCTAGATAGATTTTTTAATAACAAATTCAGAGAGGCATTCCACTTTTAAATCGGGTAAAAATTTCAAAAGTTATGGGATAAGCAGTGCTGGGATCTGGTCACTTTTCTGCAAACCCATTTTTTTGCAAATTTTGACAGGTCGGGGGTCATAAAAAATTACAAAATATTGACCAAAAATTCGAAAATAAACCAATAATGCAGCTAGATAGATATTTTAACAACAAATTCAGAGAGGTATTCCACTTTTAAATCGGGTAAAAATTTCAAAAGTTTGGGCTAAGCAGTGCTGGGATCTGGTCACTTTTCTGCAAACCCATTTTTTGCAAATTTTGACAGGTCGGGGGTCATAAAAAACTACAAAATATTGACCAAAAATTCGAAAATAAACCAATAATGCGGCTAGATAGATATTTTAATAGCAAATTCAGAGAGGTATTTCACTTTTAAATCGGGTAAAAATTTCAAAAGGTTTGGGATAAGCAGTGCTGGGATCTGGTCACTTTTCTGCAAACCCATTTTTTGCAAATTTTAACAAGTCGGGGGTCATAAAAAACTACAAAATATTGACCAAAAATTCGAAAATAAACCAATAATGCAGCTAGATAGATATTTTAATAACAAATTCAGAGAGGTATTCCACTTTTAAATCGGGTAAAAATTTCAAAAGTTTGGGCTTAGCAGTGCTGGGATCTGGTCACTTTTCTGCAAACCCATTTTTTGCAAATTTTGACAGGTCGGGGGTCATAAAAAATTACAAAATATTGACCAAAAATTCGAAAATAAACCAATAATGCAGCTAGATAGATATTCGAATAACAAATTCAGAGAGGTATTCCACTTTTAAATCGGGTAAAAATTTCAAAAGTTTGGGCTAAGCAGCGCTGGGATCTGGTCACTTTTCTGCAAACCCATTTTTTGCAAATTTTGACAGGTCGGGGGTCATAAAAAATGACGAAACATTGACCAAAAATTCGAAAATAAACCAATAATGCAGCTAGATAGATATTTTAATAGCAAATTCAGAGAGGCATTCCACTTTTAAATCGGGTAAAAATTTCAAAAGGTTTGGGATAAGCAGTGCTGGGATCTGGTCACTTTTCTGCAAACCCATTTTTTTGCAAATTTTAACAAGTCGGGGGTCATAAAAAATTACAAAATATTGACCAAAAATTCGAAAATAAACCAATAATGCAGCTAGATAGATATTTTAATAACAAATTCAGAGAGGTATTCCACTTTTAAATCGGGTAAAAATTTCAAAAGTTTGGGCTTAGCAGTGCTGGGATCTGGTCACTTTTCTGCAAACCCATTTTTTGCAAATTTTGACAGGTCGGGGTCATAAAAAATTACAAAATATTGACCAAAAATTCGAAAATAAACCAATAATGCAGCTAGATAGATATTCGAATAACAAATTCAGAGAGGTATTCCACTTTTAAATCGGGTAAAAATTTCAAAAGTTTGGGCTAAGCAGTGCTGGGATCTGGTCACTTTTCTGCAAACCCATTTTTTGCAAATTTTGACAGGTCGGGGGTCATAAAAAATGACGAAACATTGACCAAAAATTCGAAAATAAACCAATGATGTAGCTAGATAGATATTTTAATAACAAATTCAGAGAGGCATTCCACTTTTAAATCGGGTAAAAATTTCAAAAGTTATGGGATAAGCAGTGCTGGGATCTGGTCACTTTTCTGCAAACCCATTTTTTGCAAATTTTGACAGGTCGGGGGTCATAAAAAATTACAAAATATTGACCAAAAATTCAAAAATAAACCAATAATGCAGCTAGATAGATATTTTAATAGCAAATTCAGAGAGGTATTCCACTTTTAAATCGGGTAAAAATTTCAAAAGGTTTGGGCTAAGCAGTGCTGGGTTCTGGTCACTTTTCTGCAAACCCATTTTTTGCAAATTTTGACAGGTCGGGGGTCATAAAAAATTACAAAATATTGACCAAAAATTCGAAAATAAACCAATAATGCAGCTAGATAGATATTCGAATAACAAATTCAGAGAGGTATTCCACTTTTAAATCGGGTAAAAATTTCAAAAGTTATGGGCTAAGTAGTGCTGGGATCTGGTCACTTTTCTGCAAACCCATTTTTTGCAAAATTTGACAGGTCGGGGGTCATAAAAAATGACGAAACATTGACCAAAAATTCGAAAATAAACCAATGATGTAGCTAGATAGATTTTTTAATAACAAATTCAGAGAGGCATTCCACTTTTAAATCGGGTAAAAATTTCAAAAGTTATGGGATAAGCAGTGCTGGGATCTGGTCACTTTTCTGCAAACCCATTTTTTTGCAAATTTTGACAGGTCGGGGGTCATAAAAAATTACAAAATATTGACCAAAAATTCGAAAATAAACCAATAATGCAGCTAGATAGATATTTTAATAACAAATTCAGAGAGGTATTCCACTTTTAAATCGGGTAAAAATTTCAAAAGTTTGGGCTTTGCAGTGCTGGGATCTGGTCACTTTTCTGCAAACCCATTTTTTGCAAATTTTGACAGGTCGGGGGTCATAAAAAACTACAAAATATTGACCAAAAATTCGAAAATAAACCAATAATGCAGCTAGATAGATATTTTAACAACAAATTCAGAGAGGTATTCCACTTTTTAAATCGGGTAAAAATTTCAAAAGGTTTGGGATAAGCAGTGCTGGGATCTGGTCACTTTTCTGCAAACCCATTTTTTGCAAATTTTGACAGGTCGGGGGTCATAAAAAATGACGAAACATTGACCAAAAATTCGAAAATAAACCAATGATGTAGCTAGATAGATATTTTAACAACAAATTCAGAGAGGCATTCCACTTTTAAATCGGGTAAAAATTTCAAAAGTTATGGGATAAGCAGTGCTGGGATCTGGTCACTTTTCTGCAAACCCATTTTTTTGCAAATTTTGACAGGTCGGGGGTCATAAAAAATTACAAAATATTGACCAAAAATTCAAAAATAAACCAATAATGCAGCTAGATAGATATTTTAATAGCAAATTCAGAGAGGTATTCCACTTTTAAATCGGGTAAAAATTTCAAAAGGTTTGGGCTAAGCAGTGCTGGGTTCTGGTCACTTTTCTGCAAACCCATTTTTTGCAAATTTTGACAGGTCGGGGGTCATAAAAAATTACAAAATATTGACCAAAAATTCGAAAATAAACCAATAATGCAGCTAGATAGATATTCGAATAACAAATTCAGAGAGGTATTCCACTTTTAAATCGGGTAAAAATTTCAAAAGTTATGGGCTAAGTAGTGCTGGGATCTGGTCACTTTTCTGCAAACCCATTTTTTGCAAAATTTGACAGGTCGGGGGTCATAAAAAATGACGAAACATTGACCAAAAATTCGAAAATAAACCAATGATGTAGCTAGATAGATTTTTTAATAACAAATTCAGAGAGGCATTCCACTTTTAAATCGGGTAAAAATTTCAAAAGTTATGGGATAAGCAGTGCTGGGATCTGGTCACTTTTCTGCAAACCCATTTTTTTGCAAATTTTGACAGGTCGGGGGTCATAAAAAATTACAAAATATTGACCAAAAATTCGAAAATAAACCAATAATGCAGCTAGATAGATATTTTAACAACAAATTCAGAGAGGTATTCCACTTTTAAATCGGGTAAAAATTTCAAAAGTTTGGGCTAAGCAGTGCTGGGATCTGGTCACTTTTCTGCAAACCCATTTTTTGCAAATTTTGACAGGTCGGGGGTCATAAAAAACTACAAAATATTGACCAAAAATTCGAAAATAAACCAATAATGCGGCTAGATAGATATTTTAATAGCAAATTCAGAGAGGTATTTCACTTTTAAATCGGGTAAAAATTTCAAAAGGTTTGGGATAAGCAGTGCTGGGATCTGGTCACTTTTCTGCAAACCCATTTTTTGCAAATTTTAACAAGTCGGGGGTCATAAAAAACTACAAAATATTGACCAAAAATTCGAAAATAAACCAATAATGCAGCTAGATAGATATTTTAATAACAAATTCAGAGAGGTATTCCACTTTTAAATCGGGTAAAAATTTCAAAAGTTTGGGCTTAGCAGTGCTGGGATCTGGTCACTTTTCTGCAAACCCATTTTTTGCAAATTTTGACAGGTCGGGGGTCATAAAAAATTACAAAATATTGACCAAAAATTCGAAAATAAACCAATAATGCAGCTAGATAGATATTCGAATAACAAATTCAGAGAGGTATTCCACTTTTAAATCGGGTAAAAATTTCAAAAGTTTGGGCTAAGCAGCGCTGGGATCTGGTCACTTTTCTGCAAACCCATTTTCTGCAAATTTTGACAGGTCGGGGGTCATAAAAAATGACGAAACATTGACCAAAAATTCGAAAATAAACCAATAATGCAGCTAGATAGATATTTTAATAGCAAATTCAGAGAGGCATTCCACTTTTAAATCGGGTAAAAATTTCAAAAGGTTTGGGATAAGCAGTGCTGGGATCTGGTCACTTTTCTGCAAACCCATTTTTTGCAAATTTTAACAAGTCGGGGGTCATAAAAAATTACAAAATATTGACCAAAAATTCGAAAATAAACCAATAATGCAGCTAGATAGATATTTTAATAACAAATTCAGAGAGGTATTCCACTTTTAAATCGGGTAAAAATTTCAAAAGTTTGGGCTTAGCAGTGCTGGGATCTGGTCACTTTTCTGCAAACCCATTTTTTGCAAATTTTGACAGGTCGGGGGTCATAAAAAATTACAAAATATTGACCAAAAATTCGAAAATAAACCAATAATGCAGCTAGATAGATATTCGAATAACAAATTCAGAGAGGTATTCCACTTTTAAATCGGGTAAAAATTTCAAAAGTTTGGGCTAAGCAGTGCTGGGATCTGGTCACTTTTCTGCAAACCCATTTTTTGCAAATTTTGACAGGTCGGGGGTCATAAAAAATGACGAAACATTGACCAAAAATTCGAAAATAAACCAATGATGTAGCTAGATAGATATTTTAATAACAAATTCAGAGAGGCATTCCACTTTTAAATCGGGTAAAAATTTCAAAAGTTATGGGATAAGCAGTGCTGGGATCTGGTCACTTTTCTGCAAACCCATTTTTTGCAAATTTTGACAGGTCGGGGGTCATAAAAAATTACAAAATATTGACCAAAAATTCAAAAATAAACCAATAATGCAGCTAGATAGATATTTTAATAGCAAATTCAGAGAGGTATTCCACTTTTAAATCGGGTAAAAATTTCAAAAGGTTTGGGCTAAGCAGTGCTGGGTTCTGGTCACTTTTCTGCAAACCCATTTTTTGCAAATTTTGACAGGTCGGGGGTCATAAAAAATTACAAAATATTGACCAAAAATTCGAAAATAAACCAATAATGCAGCTAGATAGATATTCGTAAATAACAAATTCAGAGAGGTATTCCACTTTTAAATCGGGTAAAAATTTCAAAAGTTATGGGCTAAGTAGTGCTGGGATCTGGTCACTTTTCTGCAAACCCATTTTTTGCAAAATTTGACAGGTCGGGGGTCATAAAAAATTACAAAACATTGACCAAAAATTCGAAAATAAACCAATGATGTAGCTAGATAGATTTTTTAATAACAAATTCAGAGAGGCATTCCACTTTTAAATCGGGTAAAAATTTCAAAAGTTATGGGCTAAGCAGTGCTGGGATCTGGTCACTTTTCTGCAAACCCATTTTTTTGCAAATTTTGACAGGTCGGGGGTCATAAAAAATTACAAAATATTGACCAAAAATTCGAAAATAAACCAATAATGCAGCTAGATAGATATTTTAACAACAAATTCAGAGAGGTATTCCACTTTTAAATCGGGTAAAAATTTCAAAAGTTTGGGCTAAGCAGTGCTGGGATCTGGTCACTTTTCTGCAAACCCATTTTTTGCAAATTTTGACAGGTCGGGGGTCATAAAAAATTACAAAATATTTACCAAAAATTCGAAAATAAACCAATAATGCGGCTAGATAGATATTTTAATAGCAAATTCAGAGAGGTATTTCACTTTTAAATCGGGTAAAAATTTCAAAAGGTTTGGGCTAAGCAGTGCTGGGATCTGGTCACTTTTCTGCAAACCCATTTTTTGCAAATTTTGACAAGTCGGGGGTCATAAAAAACTACAAAATATTGACCAAAAATTCGAAAATAAACCAATAATGCAGCTAGATAGATATTTTAATAACAAATTCAGAGAGGTATTCCACTTTTAAATCGGGTAAAAATTTCAAAAGTTTGGGCTAAGCAGTGCTGGGATCTGGTCACTTTTCTGCAAACCCATTTTTTGCAAATTTTGACAGGTCGGGGGTCATAAAAAATTACAAAATATTGACCAAAAATTCGAAAATAAACCAATAATGCAGCTAGATAGATATTTTAATAACAAATTCAGAGAGGTATTCCACTTTTAAATCGGGTAAAAATTTCAAAAGTTTTGGGCTAAGCAGTGCTGGGATCTGGTCACTTTTCTGCAAACCCATTTTTGCAAATTTTGACAGGTCGGGGGTCATAAAAAACTACAAAATATTGACCAAAAATTCGAAAATAAACCAATAATGCAGCTAGATAGATATTTTAATAACAAATTCAGAGAGGTATTCCACTTTTAAATCGGGTAAAAATTTCAAAAGTTATGGGCTAAGCAGTGCTGGGTTCTGGTCACTTTTCTGCAAACCCATTTTTTTGCAAATTTTGACAGGTCGGGGGTCATAAAAAATTACAAAATATTGACCAAAAATTCGAAAATAAACCAATAATGCAGCTAGATAGATATTTTAATAACAAATTCAGAGAGGTATTCCACTTTTAAATCGGGTAAAAATTTCAAAAGTTATGGGCTAAGCAGTGCTGGGATCTGGTCACTTTTCTGCAAACCCATTTTTTGCAAATTTTAACAGGTCGGGGGGTCATAAAAAATTACAAAATATTGACCAAAAATTCGAAAATAAACCAATAATGCAGCTAGATAGATATTTTAATAACAAATTCAGAGAGGTATTCCACTTTTAAATCGGGTAAAAATTTCAAAAGTTATGGGCTAAGTAGTGCTGGGATCTGGTCACTTTTCTGCAAACCCATTTTTTGCAAATTTTGACAGGTCGGGGGTCATAAAAAATTACAAAACATTGACCAAAAATTCGAAAATAAACCAATGATGTAGCTAGATAGATATTTTAATAACAAATTCAGAGAGGTATTCCACTTTTAAATCGGGTAAAAATTTCAAAAGTTATGGGCTAAGCAGTGCTGGGATCTGGTCACTTTTCTGCAAACCCATTTTTTGCAAATTTTGACAGGTCGGGGGTCATAAAAAATTACAAAATATTGACCAAAAATTCGAAAATAAACCAATAATGCAGCTAGATAGATATTCGAATAACAAATTCAGAGAGGTATTCCACTTTTAAATCGGGTAAAAATTTCAAAAGTTTGGGCTAAGCAGTGCTGGGATCTGGTCACTTTTCTGCAAACCCATTTTTTTGCAAATTTTGACAGGTCGGGGGTCATAAAAAACTACAAAATATTGACCAAAAATTCGAAAATAAACCAATAATGCAGCTAGATAGATATTTTAATAGCAAATTCAGAGAGGTATTCCACTTTTAAATCGGGTAAAAATTTCAAAAGTTTTGGGCTAAGCAGTGCTGGGATCTGGTCACTTTTCTGCAAACCCATTTTTTGCAAATTTTGACAGGTCGGGGGTCATAAAAAATTACAAAATATTGACCAAAAATTCGAAAATAAACCAATAATGCAGCTAGATAGATATTTTAATAACAAATTCAGAGAGGTATTCCACTTTTAAATCGGGTAAAAATTTCAAAAGTTTGGGCTAAGCAGTGCTGGGATCTGGTCACTTTTCTGCAAACCCATTTTTTGCAAATTTTGACAGGTCGGGGGTCATAAAAAATTACAAAATATTGACCAAAAATTCGAAAATAAACCAATAATGCAGCTAGATAGATATTTTAACAACAAATTCAGAGAGGTATTCCACTTTTAAATCGGGTAAAAATTTCAAAAGTTTGGGCTAGCAGTGTGGGATCTGGTCTTTTTGAACCCATTTTTTGCAAATTTTAACAAGTCGGGGGTCATAAAAAACTACAAAATATTGACCAAAAATTCGAAAATAAACCAATAATGCAGCTAGATAGATATTTTAATAACAAATTCAGAGAGGTATTCCACTTTTAAATCGGGTAAAAATTTCAAAAGTTATGGGCTAAGCAGTGCTGGGATCTGGTCACTTTTCTGCAAACCCATTTTTGCAAATTTTGACAGGTCGGGGGTCATAAAAAATTACAAAATATTGACCAAAAATTCGAAAATAAACCAATAATGCAGCTAGATAGATATTTTAATAACAAATTCAGAGAGGTATTCCACTTTTAAATCGGGTAAAAATTTCAAAAGTTTGGGCTTAGAAGTGCTGGGATTTGTTCACTTTTTTCAAAACCCATTTTTTTAAATTTTGACAGGTCGGGGGTCATAAAAAATTACAAAATATTGACCAAAAATTCGAAAATAAACCAATAATGCAGCTAGATAGATATTTTAATAACAAATTCAGAGAGGTATTCCACTTTTAAATCGGGTAAAAATTTCAAAAGTTTGGGCTAAGCAGTGCTGGGATCTGGTCACTTTTCTGCAAACCCATTTTTTGCAAATTTTGACAGGTCGGGGGTCATAAAAAACTACAAAATATTGACCAAAAATTCGAAAATAAACCAATAATGCAGCTAGATAGATATTTTAATAACAAATTCAGAGAGGTATTCCACTTTTAAATCGGGTAAAAATTTCAAAAGTTTGGGCTAAGCAGTGCTGGGATCTGGTCACTTTTCTGCAAACCCCATTTTTTGCAAATTTTGACAGGTCGGGGGTCATAAAAAATTACAAAATATTGACCAAAAATTCGAAAATAAACCAATAATGCAGCTAGATAGATATTTTAATAACAAATTCAGAGAGGTATTCCACTTTTAAATCGGGTAAAAATTTCAAAAGTTATGGGCTAAGCAGTGCTGGGATCTGGTCACTTTTCTGCAAACCCATTTTTTTGCAAATTTTGACAGGTCGGGGGTCATAAAAAATTACAAAATATTGACCAAAAATTCGAAAATAAACCAATAATGCAGCTAGATAGATATTTTAATAACAAATTCAGAGAGGTATTCCACTTTTAAATCGGGTAAAAATTTCAAAAGTTATGGGCTAAGCAGTGCTGGGATCTGGTCACTTTTCTGCAAACCCATTTTTTTGCAAATTTTGACAGGTCGGGGTCATAAAAAATTACAAAATATTGACCAAAAATTCGAAAATAAACCAATAATGCAGCTAGATAGATATTTTAATAACAAATTCAGAGGTATTCCACTTTTAAATCGGGTAAAAATTTCAAAGGTTTGGGCTAAGCAGTGCTGGGATCTGGTCACTTTTCTGCAAACCCATTTTTTGCAAATTTTAACAGGTCGGAGGTCATAAAAAACTACAAAATATTGACCAAAAATTCGAAAATAAACCAATAATGCAGCTAGATAGATATTTTAATAACAAATTCAGAGAAGGTATTCCACTTTTAAATCGGGTAAAAATTTCAAAAGTTTGGGCTAAGCAGTGCTGGGATCTGGTCACTTTTCTGCAAACCCATTTTTTGCAAATTTTGACAGGTCGGGGGTCATAAAAAATTACAAAATATTGACCAAAAATTCGAAAATAAACCAATAATGCAGCTAGATAGATATTTTAATAACAAATTCAGAGAGGTATTCCACTTTTAAATCGGGTAAAAATTTCAAAAGTTTGGGCTAAGCAGTGCTGGGATCTGGTCACTTTTCTGCAAACCCATTTTTTGCAAATTTTGACAGGTCGGGGGTCATAAAAAATGACAAAACATTGACCAAAAATTCGAAAATAAACCAATGATGCAGCTAGATAGATATTTTAATAACAAATTCAGAGAGGTATTCCACTTTTAAATCGGGTAAAAATTTCAAAAGTTTGGGCTAAGCAGTGCTGGGATCTGGTCACTTTTCTGCAAACCCATTTTTTGCAAATTTTGACAGGTCGGGGGTCATAAAAAATTACAAAATATTGACCAAAAATTCGAAAATAAACCAATAATGCAGCTAGATAGATATTTTAATAACAAATTCAGAGAGGTATTCCACTTTTAAATCGGGTAAAAATTTCAAAAGTTTGGGCTAAGCAGTGCTGGGATCTGGTCACTTTTCTGCAAACCCATTTTTTGCAAATTTTGACAGGTCGGGGTCATAAAAAATTACAAAATATTGACCAAAAATTCGAAAATAAACCAATAATGCAGCTAGATAGATATTTTAATAACAAATTCAGAGAGGTATTCCACTTTTAAATCAGGTAAAAATTTCAAAAGTTTGGGCTAAGCAGTGCTGGGATCTGGTCACTTTTCTGCAAACCCATTTTTTGCAAATTTTGACAGGTCGAGGGTCATAAAAAATTACAAAATATTGACCAAAAATTCGAAAATAAACCAATAATGCAGCTAGATAGATATTTTAATAACAAATTCAGAGAGGTATTCCACTTTTAAATCGGGTAAAAATTTCAAAAGTTTGGGCTAAGCAGTGCTGGGATCTGGTCACTTTTCTGCAAACCCATTTTTGCAAATTTTGACAGGTCGAGGGTCATAAAAAATTACAAAATATTGACCAAAAATTCGAAAATAAACCAATAATGCAGCTAGATAGATATTTTAATAACAAATTCAGAGAGGTATTCCACTTTTAAATCAGGTAAAAATTTCAAAAGTTTGGGCTAAGCAGTGCTGGGATCTGGTCACTTTTCTGCAAACCCATTTTTGCAAATTTTGACAGGTCGAGGGTCATAAAAAATTACAAAATATTGACCAAAAATTCGAAAATAAACCAATAATGCAGCTAGATAGATATTTTAATAACAAATTCGAGAGGTATTCCACTTTTAAATCGGGTAAAAATTTCAAAAGTTATGGGCTAAGCAGTGCTGGGATCTGGTCACTTTTCTGCAAACCCATTTTTTGCAAATTTTGACAGGTCGAAAGTCATAAAAAATTACAAAATATTGACCAAAAATTCGAAAATAAACCAATAATGCAGCTAGATAGATATTTTAATAACAAATTCAGAGAGGTATTCCACTTTTAAATCGGGTAAAAATTTCAAAAGTTTGGGCTAAGCAGTGCTGGGATCTGGTCACTTTTCTGCAAACCCATTTTTTGCAAATTTTGACAGGTCGGGGGTCATAAAAAATTACAAAATATTGACCAAAAATTCGAAAATAAACCAATAATGCAGCTAGATAGATATTTTAATAACAAATTCAGAGAGGTATTCCACTTTTAAATCGGGTAAAAATTTCAAAAGTTATGGGCTAAGCAGTGCTGGGATCTGGTCACTTTTCTGCAAACCCATTTTTTGCAAATTTTGACAGGTCGAGGGTCATAAAAAATTACAAAATATTGACCAAAAATTCGAAAATAAACCAATAATGCAGCTAGATAGATATTTTAACAACAAATTCAGAGAGGTATTCCACTTTTAAATCGGGTAAAAATTTCAAAAGTTTGGGCTAAGCAGTGCTGGGATCTTGTCACTTTTCTGCAAACCCATTTTTTGCAAATTTTGACAGGTCAGGGTCATAAAAAATTACAAAATATTGACCAAAAATTCGAAAATAAACCAATAATGCAGCTAGATAGATATTTTAATAACAAATTCAGAGAGGTATTCCACTTTTAAATCAGGTAAAAATTTCAAAAGTTATGGGCTAAGCAGTGCTGGGATCTGGTCACTTTTCTGCAAACCCATTTTTTGCAAATTTTGACAGGTCGGGAGTCATAAAAAATTACAAAATATTGACCAAAAATTCGAAAATAAACCAATAATGCAGCTAGATAGATATTTTAATAACAAATTCAGAGAGGTATTCCACTTTTAAATCGGGTAAAAATTTCAAAAGTTTGGGCTAAGCAGTGCTGGGATCTGGTCACTTTTCTGCAAACCCATTTTTTGCAAATTTTGACAGGTCGGAGTCATAAAAAATTACAAAATATTGACCAAAAATTCGAAAATAAACCAATAATGCAGCTAGATAGATATTTTAATAACAAATTCAGAGAGGTATTCCACTTTTAAATCGGGTAAAAATTTCAAAAGTTTGGGCTAAGCAGTGCTGGGATCTGGTCACTTTTCTGCAAACCCATTTTTGCAAATTTTGACAGGTCGAGGTCATAAAAAATTACAAAATATTGACCAAAAATTCGAAAATAAACCAATAATGCAGCTAGATAGATATTTTAATAACAAATTCAGAGAGGTATTCCACTTTTAAATCGGGTAAAAATTTCAAAAGTTTGGGCTAAGCAGTGCTGGGATCTGGTCACTTTTCTGCAAACCCATTTTTTGCAAATTTTGACAGGTCGGGGTCATAAAAAATTACAAAATATTGACCAAAAATTCGAAAATAAACCAATAATGCAGCTAGATAGATATTTTAATAACAAATTCAGAGAGGTATTCCACTTTTAAATCGGGTAAAAATTTCAAAAGTTATGGGCTAAGCAGTGCTGGGATCTGGTCACTTTTCTGCAAACCCATTTTTGCAAATTTTGACAGGTCGGGAGTCATAAAAAATTACAAAATATTGACCAAAAATTCGAAAATAAACCAATAATGCAGCTAGATAGATATTTTAACAACAAATTCAGAGAGGTATTCCACTTTTAAATCGGGTAAAAATTTCAAAGTTTGGGCTAAGCAGTGCTGGGATCTGGTCACTTTTCTGCAAACCCATTTTTGCAAATTTTGACAGGTCGGAGTCATAAAAAATTACAAAATATTGACCAAAAATTCGAAAATAAACCAATAATGCAGCTAGATAGATATTTTAATAACAAATTCAGAGAGGTATTCCACTTTTAAATCGGGTAAAAATTTCAAAAGTTATGGGCTAAGCAGTGCTGGGATCTGGTCACTTTTCTGCAAACCCATTTTTGCAAATTTTGACAGGTCGGGGGTCATAAAAAATTACAAAATATTGACCAAAAATTCGAAAATAAACCAATAATGCAGCTAGATAGATATTTTAATAACAAATTCAGAGAGGTATTCCACTTTTAAATCGGGTAAAAATTTCAAAAGTTTGGGCTAAGCAGTGCTGGGATCTGGTCACTTTTCTGCAAACCCATTTTTGCAAATTTTGACAGGTCGGGGGTCATAAAAAATTACAAAATATTGACCAAAAATTCGAAAATAAACCAATAATGCAGCTAGATAGATATTTTAATAACAAATTCAGAGGTATTCCACTTTTAAATCGGGTAAAAATTTCAAAAGTTTGGGCTAAGCAGTGCTGGGATCTGGTCACTTTTCTGCAAACCCATTTTTTGCAAATTTTGACAGGTCGGGGTCATAAAAAATTACAAAATATTGACCAAAAATTCGAAAATAAACCAATAATGCAGCTAGATAGATATTTTAATAACAAATTCAGAGAGGTATTCCACTTTTAAATCAGGTAAAAATTTCAAAAGTTTGGGCTAAGCAGTGCTGGGATCTAGTCACTTTTCTGCAAACCCATTTTTTGCAAATTTTGACAGGTCAGGAGTCATAAAAAATTACAAAATATTGACCAAAAATTCGAAAATAAACCAATAATGCAGCTAGATAGATATTTTAATAACAAATTCAGAGAGGTATTCCACTTTTAAATCGGGTAAAAATTTCAAAAGTTATGGGCTAAGCAGTGCTGGGATCTGGTCACTTTTCTGCAAACCCATTTTTGCAAATTTTGACAGGTCGGGGTCATAAAAAATTACAAAATATTGACCAAAAATTCGAAAATAAACCAATAATGCAGCTAGATAGATATTTTAATAACAAATTCAGAGAGGTATTCCACTTTTAAATCGGGTAAAAATTTCAAAAGTTTGGGCTAAGCAGTGCTGGGATCTGGTCACTTTTCTGCAAACCCATTTTTTGCAAATTTTGACAGGTCGAAGTCATAAAAAATTACAAAATATTGACCAAAAATTCGAAAATAAACCAATAATGCAGCTAGATAGATATTTTAATAACAAATTCAGAGAGGTATTCCACTTTTAAATCGGGTAAAAATTTCAAAAGTTATGGGCTAAGCAGTGCTGGGATCTGGTCACTTTTCTGCAAACCCATTTTTTGCAAATTTTGACAGGTCGGAGTCATAAAAATTACAAAATATTGACCAAAAATTCGAAAATAAACCAATAATGCAGCTAGATAGATATTTTAACAACAAATTCAGAGAGGTATTCCACTTTTAAATCGGGTAAAAATTTCAAAAGTTATGGGCTAAGCAGTGCTGGGATCTGGTCACTTTTCTGCAAACCCATTTTTTGCAAATTTTGACAGGTCAGGAGTCATAAAAAATTACAAAATATTGACCAAAAATTCGAAAATAAACCAATAATGCAGCTAGATAGATATTTTAACAACAAATTCAGAGAGGTATTCCACTTTTAAATCGGGTAAAAATTTCAAAAGTTATGGGCTAAGCAGTGCTGGGATCTGGTCACTTTTCTGCAAACCCATTTTTGCAAATTTTGACAGGTCGAGTCATAAAAAATTACAAAATATTGACCAAAAATTCGAAAATAAACCAATAATGCAGCTAGATAGATATTTTAATAACAAATTCAGAGAGGTATTCCACTTTTAAATCAGGTAAAAATTTCAAAAGTTTGGGCTAAGCAGTGCTGGGATCTGGTCACTTTTCTGCAAACCCATTTTTGCAAATTTTGACA
>NW_025064313.1:0-27845 GCF_018152265.1 Drosophila ficusphila
AATATCTATCTAGCTGCATTATTGGTTTATTTTCGAATTTTTGGTCAATATTTTGTAATTTTTGAGGACCTCCGACCTGTCAAAATTCTGCAAAAAATGGGTTTGCAGAAAAGTGACCAGATCCCAGCACTGCTTAGCCCAAACTTTTGAAATTTTTACCTGATTTAAAAGTGGAATACTTCTCTGAATTTGTTATTAAAATATCCATCTAGCTGCATCATTGGTTTATTTTTCGAATTTTTGGTCAATGTTTCTGCCGGCTTTTATGACCTTCGACCTGTCAAAATTTGCAAAAAATGGGTTTGCAGAAAAGTGACCAGATCCCAGCACTGCTTATCCCAAACCTTTTGAAATTTTTACCCGATTTCAAAGTGGAATACCTCTCTGAATTTGCTATTAAAATATCTATCTAGCTGCATCATTGGTTTATTTTCGAATTTTTGGTCCATATTTCGTCATTTTTTATGACCCCGACCTGTCAAAATTTGCTAAAAATGGGTTTGCAGAAAAGTGACCAGATCCCAGCACTGCTTACCCCAAACTCTTAATCTCAAATCTTTACCCGATTTAAAAATGTGGAATACCTCTCTGAATTTGCTGTTAAAATATCTATTTAGCTGCATTATTGGTTTATTTTCGAATTTTTGGTCCATATTTTTTTTAATTTTTTATGACCTTCCGACCTGTCAAAATTTGAAAAAATGGGTTTGCAGAAAAGTGACCAGATCCTAGCACTGCTTAGCCTCCTAACCTTTTGAAATTTTTACCCGATTTAAAAGTGGAATACCTCTCTGAATTTGTTGTTAAAATATCTATTTAGCTGCATTATTGGTTTATTTTCGAATTTTTGGTCAATATTTTGTAATTTTTTATGACCTCGACCTGTCAAAATTTGCAAAAATGGGCTTGCTGAAAAGTGACCAGATCCCCTGCACTGCTTAGCCCAAACTTTGGAAATTTTTACCCGATTTAAAAGTGGAATACCTCTCTGAATTTGTTATTAAAATATCTATCTAGCTGCATCATTGGTTTATTTTCGAAGTTTTGGTCAATGTTTCGTCATTTTTTATGACTCTTGACCTGTCAAAATTTGCAAAAAAATGGGTTTGCAGAAAAGTGACCAGATCCCTGCACCTAGCGTCAAATTCTAATTTCCCACCCCATTTGCGAATGAATCAGAGCTTACCATTTTCTTACTTCCCTTTTTTTTTCCTTTTTCTATGTGTCTTTTTTTGACCCTCGACTGTCTAAATTCTGGTAAAAAAACATTTGGGAAGGGAGCGGTGGAGGCGGGCCCAAACTTTTGAAATTTTTACCCGATTTAAAAGTGGAATACCTCTCTGAATCTGTTGTTAAAATATCTATCTAGCTGCATTATTGGTTTATTTTCGAATTTTTGGTCAATATTTTATAAATTTTTATGACCTCTCTGTCAAAATTTGCATAAAAAATGGGTTTGCAGAAAAGGGACCAGATCCCAGCACTGCTTAGCCCAAACTTTTGAAATTTTTACCCGATTTAAAAGTGGAATACCTCTCTGAATTTGTTGTTAAAATATCTATCTAGCTGCATTATTGGTTTATTTTCGAATTTTTGGTCAATATTTTGTAGTTTTTTATGACTCCCGACTTGTTAAAATTTGCAAAAAATGGGTTTGCAGAACAGTACACCAGATCCCAGCACTGCTTTAGCCCATAACTTTTGAAATTTTTACCCGATTTAAAAAAGTGGAATACCTCTCTGAAATTGTTGTTAAAATATCTATCTAGCTGCATTATTGGTTTATTTTCGAATTTTTTGGTCAATATTTTGTAGTTTTTTATGACCTCGACTTGTTTGTATTTGCAAAAAATGGGTTTGCAGAAAAGTGACCAGATCCCAGCACTGCTTATCCCAAACCTTTGAAATTTTTACCCGATTTAAAAGTGGAATACCTCTCTGAATTTGCTATTAAAATATCTATCTAGCTGCATTATTGGTTTATTTTCGAATTTCTTTTGGTCAATATTTTGTAATTTTTTATGACCCCCGACCTGTCAAAATTTGCAAAAAATGGGCCATTGCAGAAAAGTGACCAGATCCCAGCACTGCTTGTGCCCATAACTTTTGAAATTTTTTACCTGATTTTAAAAGTGGAATACTTCTCTGAAATTGTTGTTAAAATATCTATCTAGCTGCATTATTGTTGGTTTATTTTCGAATTTTTGGTCAATATTTTTGTAGGTTTTTTATGACTCTTCGACTTGTTAAAATTTGCAAAAAATGGGTTTGGCAGAAAAGTGACCAGATCCCAGCACTGTTGAGCCTAAACTTTGAAATTTTTACCCGATTTAAAAGTGGAATACCTCTCTGAATTTGTTGTTAAAATATCTATCTAGCTGCATTATTGGTTTTTCTTCGAATTTTTGGTCAATATTTTGTAGTTTTTTATGCCCTTGGACCTGTCAAAATTTGCAAAAATGGGTTTGCAGAAAAGTGACCAGATCCCCCCAGCACTGCTTATCCCATAACTTTTGAAATTTTTACCCGATTTGTAAGTGGAATACCTCTCTGAATTTGTTATTAAAATATCTATCTAGCTACATCATTGGTTTATTTTCGAATTTTTGGTCAATATTTTGTAATTTTTTATGACCCCCGACCTGTCAAAATTTGCAAAAAATGGGTTTGCAGAAAAGCCGCCTGCTTATCCCATAACTTTTGAAATTTTTACCCGATTTAAAAGTGGAATACCTCTCTGAATTTGCTATTAAAATATCTATCTAGCTGCATTATTGGTTTATTTTCGAATTTTTGGTAAATATTTTGTAATTTTTTATGACCCCCGACCTGTCAAAATTTGCAAAAAATGGGTTTGCAGAAAAGTGACCAGATCCCAGCACTGCTTATCCCAAACCTTTTGAAATTTTTACCCGATTTAAAAGTGGAATACCTCTCTGAATTTGCTATTAAAATATCTATCTAGCTGCATTATTGGTTTATTTTCGAATTTTTGGTCAATATTTTGTAATTTTTTATGACCCTCGACCTGTCAAAATTTGCAAAAAATGGGTTTGCAGAAAAGTGACCAGATCCCAGCACTGCTTATCCCATAACTTTTGAAATTTTTACCCGATTTAAAAGTGGAATACCTCTCTGAATTTGTTATTAAAATATCTATCTAGCTACATCATTGGTTTATTTTCGAATTTTTGGTCAATGTTTCGTCATTTTTTATGACCCCCGACCTGTCAAAATTTGCAAAAAATGGGTTTGCAGAAAAGTGACCAGATCCCAGCACTGCTTATCCCAAACCTTTTGAAATTTTTACCCGATTTCAAAGTGGAATACCTCTCTGAATTTGCTATTAAAATATCTATCTAGCTGCATTATTGGTTTATTTTCGAATTTTCGGTCCATATTTTTTAATTTTTTATGACCCCCGACCTGTCAAAATTTGCAAAAAATGGGTTTGCAGAAAAGTGACCAGATCCCAGCACTGCTTAGCCCTTTAACTTTTGAAATTTTTTACCCGATTTAAAAGTGGAATACCTCTCTGAATTTGTTGTTAAAATATCTATCTAGCTGCATTATTGGTTTATTTTCGAATTTTTGGTCAATATTTTGTAATTTTTTATGACCCCCGACCTGTCAAAATTTGCAAAAAATGGGTTTGCAGAAAAGTGACCAGATCCCAGCACTGCTTAGCCCAAACCTTTTGAAATTTTTACCCGATTTAAAAGTGGAATACCTCTCTGAATTTGTTGTTAAAATATCTATCTAGCTGCATTATTGGTTTATTTTCGAATTTTTGGTCAATATTTTGTAATTTTTTATGACCCCCGACCTGTCAAAATTTGCAAAAAATGGGTTTGCAGAAAAGTGACCAGATCCCAGCACTGCTTAGCCCAAACTTTTGAAATTTTTACCCGATTTAAAAGTGGAATACCTCTCTGAATTTGTTATTAAAATATCTATCTAGCTGCATTATTGGTTTATTTTCGAATTTTTGGTCAATATTTTGTCATTTTTTATGACCCCCGACCTGTCAAAATTTGCAAAAAATGGGTTTGCAGAAAAGTGACCAGATCCCAGCACTGCTTAGCCCAAACCTTTTGAAATTTTTACCCGATTTAAAAGTGGAATACCTCTCTGAATTTGTTATTAAAATATCTATCTAGCTGCATTATTGGTTTATTTTCGAATTTTTGGTCCATATTTTGTAATTTTTTATGACCCCCGACCTGTCAAAATTTGCAAAAAATGGGTTTGCAGAAAAGTGACCAGATCCCAGCACTGCTTAGCCCTAAACTTTTGAAATTTTTACCCGATTTAAAAGTGGAATACCTCTCTGAATTTGTTATTAAAATATCTATCTAGCTGCATTATTGGTTTATTTTCGAATTTTTGGTCAATATTTTGTAATTTTTTATGACCCCCGACCTGTCAAAATTTGCAAAAAATGGGTTTGCAGAAAAGTGACCAGATCCCAGCACTGCTTAGCCCAAACTTTTGAAATTTTTACCCGATTTAAAAGTGGAATACCTCTCTGAATTTGTTGTTAAAATATCTATCTAGCTGCATTATTGGTTTATTTTCGAATTTTTGGTCAATATTTTGTAAATTTTTATGACCCCCGACCTGTCAAAATTTGCAAAAAATGGGTTTGCAGAAAAGTGACCAGATCCCAGCACTGCTTAGCCCAAACTTTTGAAATTTTTACCCGATTTAAAAGTGGAATACCTCTCTGAATTTGTTATTAAAATATCTATCTAGCTACATCATTGGTTTATTTTCGAATTTTTGGTCAATGTTTCGTCATTTTTTATGACCCCCGACCTGTCAAAATTTGCAAAAAATGGGTTTGCAGAAAAGTGACCAGATCCCAGCACTGCTTAGCCCAAACTTTTGAAATTTTTACCCGATTTAAAAGTGGAATACCTCTCTGAATTTGTTGTTAAAATATCTATCTAGCTGCATTATTGGTTTATTTTCGAATTTTTGGTCAATATTTTGTAATTTTTTATGACCCCCGACCTGTCAAAATTTGCAAAAAATGGGTTTGCAGAAAAGTGACCAGATCCCAGCACTGCTTAGCCCAAACCTTTTGAAATTTTTACCCGATTTAAAAGTGGAATACCTCTCTGAATTTGTTGTTAAAATATCTATCTAGCTGCATTATTGGTTTATTTTCGAATTTTTGGTCAATATTTTGTAATTTTTTATGACCCCCGACTTGTCAAAATTTGCAAAAAAATGGGTTTGCAGAAAAGTGACCAGATCCCAGCACTGCTTAGCCCATAACTTTTGAAATTTTTACCCGATTTAAAAGTGGAATACCTCTCTGAATTTGTTGTTAAAATATCTATCTAGCTGCATTATTGGTTTATTTTCGAATTTTTGGTCAATATTTTGTCATTTTTTATGACCCCCGACCTGTCAAAATTTGCAAAAAATGGGTTTGCAGAAAAGTGACCAGATCCCAGCACTGCTTAGCCCATAACTTTTGAAATTTTTACCCGATTTAAAAGTGGAATACCTCTCTGAATTTGTTGTTAAAATATCTATCTAGCTGCATTATTGGTTTATTTTCGAATTTTTGGTCAATATTTTGTAATTTTTTATGACCCCCGACCTGTCAAAATTTGCAAAAAATGGGTTTGCAGAAAAGTGACCAGATCCCAGCACTGCTTAGCCCAAACTTTTGAAATTTTTACCCGATTTAAAAGTGGAATACCTCTCTGAATTTGTTGTTAAAATATCTATCTAGCTGCATCATTGGTTTATTTTCGAATTTTTGGTCAATATTTTGTAGTTTTTTATGACCCCCGACCTGTCAAAATTTGCAAAAAATGGGTTTGCAGAAAAGTGACCAGATCCCAGCACTGCTTAGCCCATAACCTTTTGAAATTTTTACCCGATTTAAAAGTGGAATACCTCTCTGAATTTGTTGTTAAAATATCTATCTAGCTGCATTATTGGTTTATTTTCGAATTTTTGGTCAATATTTTGTAGTTTTTTATGACCCCCGACCTGTCAAAATTTGCAAAAAATGGGTTTGCAGAAAAGTGACCAGATCCCAGCACTGCTTAGCCCATAACTTTTGAAATTTTTACCCGATTTAAAAGTGGAATACCTCTCTGAATTTGTTGTTAAAATATCTATCTAGCTGCATTATTGGTTTATTTTCGAATTTTTGGTCAATATTTTGTAATTTTTTATGACCCCCGACCTGTCAAAATTTGCAAAAAATGGGTTTGCAGAAAAGTGACCAGATCCCAGCACTGCTTAGCCCAAACTTTTGAAATTTTTACCCGATTTAAAAGTGGAATACCTCTCTGAATTTGTTATTAAAATATCTATCTAGCTGCATTATTGGTTTATTTTCGAATTTTTGGTCAATATTTTGTCATTTTTTATGACCCCCGACCTGTCAAAATTTGCAAAAAATGGGTTTGCAGAAAAGTGACCAGATCCCAGCACTGCTTAGCCCAAACTTTTGAAATTTTTACCCGATTTAAAAGTGGAATACCTCTCTGAATTTGTTGTTAAAATATCTATCTAGCTGCATTATTGGTTTATTTTCGAATTTTTGGTCAATATTTTGTAAATTTTTATGACCCCCGACCTGTCAAAATTTGCAAAAAATGGGTTTGCAGAAAAGTGACCAGATCCCAGCACTGCTTAGCCCAAACTTTTGAAATTTTTACCCGATTTAAAAGTGGAATACCTCTCTGAATTTGTTGTTAAAATATCTATCTAGCTGCATTATTGGTTTATTTTCGAATTTTTGGTCAATATTTTGTAGTTTTTTATGACCCCCGACTTGTCAAAATTTGCAAAAAATGGGTTTGCAGAAAAGTGACCAGATCCCAGCACTGCTTAGCCCAAACCTTTTGAAATTTTTACCCGATTTAAAAGTGGAATACCTCTCTGAATTTGTTGTTAAAATATCTATCTAGCTGCATTATTGGTTTATTTTCGAATTTTTGGTCAATATTTTGTAATTTTTTATGACCCCCGACCTGTCAAAATTTGCAAAAAATGGGTTTGCAGAAAAGTGACCAGATCCCAGCACTGCTTAGCCCAAACCTTTTGAAATTTTTACCCGATTTAAAAGTGGAATACCTCTCTGAAATTGTTGTTAAAATATCTATCTAGCTGCATTATTGGTTTATTTTCGAATTTTTGGTCAATATTTTGTAGTTTTTTATGACCCCCGACCTGTCAAAATTTGCAAAAAATGGGTTTGCAGAAAAGTGACCAGATCCCAGCACTGCTTAGCCCATAACTTTTGAAATTTTTACCCGATTTAAAAGTGGAATACCTCTCTGAAATTGTTGTTAAAATATCTATCTAGCTGCATTATTGGTTTATTTTCGAATTTTTGGTCAATATTTTGTAATTTTTTATGACCCCCGACCTGTCAAAATTTGCAAAAAATGGGTTTGCAGAAAAGTGACCAGATCCCAGCACTGCTTAGCCCATAACTTTTGAAATTTTTACCCGATTTAAAAGTGGAATACCTCTCTGAAATTGTTATTAAAATATCTATCTAGCTGCATTATTGGTTTATTTTCGAATTTTTGGTCAATATTTTGTCATTTTTTATGACCCCCGACCTGTCAAAATTTGCAAAAAATGGGTTTGCAGAAAAGTGATCAGATCCCAGCAGTGCTTAGCCCATAACTTTTGAAATTTTTACCCGATTTAAAAGTGGAATACCTCTCTGAATTTGTTGTTAAAATATCTATCTAGCTGCATTATTGGTTTATTTTCGAATTTTTGGTCAATATTTTGTAAATTTTTATGACCCCCCTGTCAAAATTTGCAAAAAATGGGTTTGCAGAAAAGTGACCAGATCCCAGCACTGCTTAGCCCAAACTTTTGAAATTTTTACCCGATTTAAAAGTGGAATACCTCTCTGAATTTGTTATTCGAATATCTATCTAGCTGCATTATTGGTTTATTTTCGAATTTTTGGTCAATATTTTGTAGTTTTTTATGACCCCCGACTTGTCAAAATTTGCAAAAAATGGGTTTGCAGAAAAGTGACCAGATCCCAGCACTGCTTATCCCAAACCTTTTGAAATTTTTACCCGATTTAAAAGTGGAATACCTCTCTGAATTTGCTATTAAAATATCTATCTAGCTGCATTATTGGTTTATTTTCGAATTTTTGGTCAATATTTTTTAATTTTTTATGACCCCCGACCTGTCAAAATTTGCAAAAAATGGGTTTGCAGAAAAGTGACCAGATCCCAGCACTGCTTAGCCCATAACTTTTGAAATTTTTACCCGATTTAAAAGTGGAATACCTCTCTGAATTTGTTATTCGAATATCTATCTAGCTGCATTATTGGTTTATTTTCGAATTTTTGGTCAATATTTTGTAATTTTTTATGACCCCCGACCTGTCAAAATTTGCAAAAAATGGGTTTGCAGAAAAGTGACAAGATCCCAGCACTGCTTAGCCCAAACTTTTGAAATTTTTACCCGATTTAAAAGTGGAATACCTCTCTGAATTTGTTGTTAAAATATCTATCTAGCTGCATTATTGGTTTATTTTCGAATTTTTGGTCAATATTTTGTAATTTTTTATGACCCCCGACCAGTCAAAATTTGCAAAAAAATGGGTTTGCAGAAAAGTGACCAGATCCCAGCACTGCTTATCCCATAACTTTTGAAATTTTTACCCGATTTAAAAGTGGAATGCCTCTCTGAATTTGTTATTAAAATATCTATCTAGCTACATCATTGGTTTATTTTCGAATTTTTGCTCAATGTTTCGTCATTTTTTATGAACCCCGACCTGTCAAAATTTGCAAAAAATGGGTTTGCAGAAAAGTGACCAGATCCCAGCACTGCTTAGCCCAAACTTTTGAAATTTTTACCCGATTTAAAAGTGGAATACCTCTCTGAATTTGTTATTCGAATATCTATCTAGCTGCATTAATGGTTTATTTTCGAATTTTTGGTCAATATTTCGTCATTTTTTATGACCCCCGACCTGTCAAAATTTGCAAAAAATGGGTTTGCAGAAAAGTGACCAGATCCCAGCACTGCTTAGCCCAAACTTTTGAAATTTTTACCCGATTTAAAAGTGGAATACCTCTCTGAATTTGTTATTAAAATATCTATCTAGCTGCATTATTGGTTTATTTTCGAATTTTTGGTCAATATTTTGTAATTTTTTATGACCCCCGACCTGTCAAAATTTGCAAAAAATGGGTTTGCAGAAAAGTGACCAGATCCCAGCACTGCTTAGCCCAAACTTTTGAAATTTTTACCCGATTTAAAAGTGGAATACCTCTCTGAATTTGTTGTTAAAATATCTATCTAGCTGCATTATTGGTTTATTTTCGAATTTTTGGTCAATATTTTGTAATTTTTTATGACCACCGACCTGTCAAAATTTGCAAAAAATGGGTTTGCAGAAAAGTGACAAGATCCCAGCACTGCTTAGCCCAAACTTTTGAAATTTTTACCCGATTTAAAAGTGGAATACCTCTCTGAATTTGTTATTCGAATATCTATCTAGCTGCATTAATGGTTTATTTTCGAATTTTTGGTCAATATTTCGTCATTTTTTATGACCCCCGACCTGTCAAAATTTGCAAAAAATGGGTTTGCAGAAAAGTGACCAGATCCCAGCACTGCTTAGCCCAAACTTTTGAAATTTTTACCCGATTTAAAAGTGGAATACCTCTCTGAATTTGTTATTCGAATATCTATCTAGCTGCATTAATGGTTTATTTTCGAATTTTTGGTCAATATTTCGTCGTTTTTTATGACCCCCGACCTGTCAAAATTTGCAAAAAATGGGTTTGCAGAAAAGTGACCAGATCCCAGCACTGCTTAGCCCAAACTTTTGAAATTTTTACCCGATTTAAAAGTGGAATACCTCTCTGAATTTGTTATTAAAATATCTATCTAGCTGCATTATTGGTTTATTTTCGAATTTTTGGTCAATATTTTGTAATTTTTTATGACCCCCGACCTGTCAAAATTTGCAAAAAATGGGTTTGCAGAAAAGTGACCAGATCCCAGCACTGCTTAGCCCAAACTTTTGAAATTTTTACCCGATTTAAAAGTGGAATACCTCTCTGAATTTGTTATTCGAATATCTATCTAGCTGCATTATTGGTTTATTTTCGAATTTTTGGTCAATATTTTGTAGTTTTTTATGACCCCCGACCTGTCAAAATTTGCAAAAAATGGGTTTGCAGAAAAGTGACCAGATCCCAGCACTGCTTAGCCCAAACTTTTGAAATTTTTACCCGATTTAAAAGTGGAATACCTCTCTGAATTTGTTGTTAAAATATCTATCTAGCTGCATTATTGGTTTATTTTCGAATTTTTGGTCAATATTTTGTAATTTTTTATGACCCCCGACCTGTCAAAATTTGCAAAAAAATGGGTTTGCAGAAAAGTGACCAGATCCCAGCACTGCTTATCCCATAACTTTTGAAATTTTTACCCGATTTAAAAGTGGAATGCCTCTCTGAATTTGTTATTAAAATATCTATCTAGCTACATCATTGGTTTATTTTCGAATTTTTGATCAATATTTTGTAGTTTTTTATGACCCCCGACTTGTTAAAATTTGCAAAAAATGGGTTTGCAGAAAAGTGACCAGATCCCAGCACTGCTTATCCCAAACCTTTTGAAATTTTTACCCAATTTAAAAGTGGAATACCTCTCTGAATTTGATATTAAAATATCTATCTAGCTGCATTATTGGTTTATTTTCGAATTTTTGGTCAATATTTTTTAATTTTTTATGACCCCCGACCTGTCAAAATTTGCAAAAAATGGGTTTGCAGAAAAGTGACCAGATCCCAGCACTGCTTAGCCCATAACTTTTGAAATTTTTACCCGATTTAAAAGTGGAATACCTCTCTGAATTTGTTGTTAAAATATCTATCTAGCTGCATTATTGGTTTATTTTCGAATTTTTGGTCCATATTTTTTAATTTTTTATGACCCCCGACCTGTCAAAATTTGCAAAAAATGGGTTTGCAGAAAAGTGACAAGATCCCAGCACTGCTTAGCCCAAACTTTTGAAATTTTTACCCGATTTAAAAGTGGAATACCTCTCTGAATTTGTTGTTAAAATATCTATCTAGCTGCATTATTGGTTTATTTTCGAATTTTTGGTCAATATTTTGTAATTTTTTATGACCCCGGACCTGTCAAAATTTGCAAAAAAATGGGTTTGCAGAAAACTGACCAGATCCCAGCACTGCTTATCCCATAACTTTTGAAATTTTTACCCGATTTAAAAGTGGAATGCCTCTCTGAATTTGTTATTAAAATATCTATCTAGCTACATCATTGGTTTAATTTCGAATTTTTGGTCAATGTTTCGTCATTTTTTATGACCCCCGACCTGTCAAAATTTGCAAAAAATGGGTTTGCAGAAAAGTGACCAGATCCCAGCACTGCTTAGCCCAAACTTTTGAAATTTTTACCCGATTTAAAAGTGGAATACCTCTCTGAATTTGTTATTCGAATATCTATCTAGCTGCATTATTGGTTTATTTTCGAATTTTTGGTCAATATTTTGTAGTTTTTTATGACCCCCGACCTGTCAAAATTTGCAAAAAATGGGTTTGCAGAAAAGTGACCAGATCCCAGCACTGCTTAGCCCAAACTTTTGAAATTTTTACCCGATTTAAAAGTGGAATACCTCTCTGAATTTGTTGTTAAAATATCTATCTAGCTGCATTATTGGTTTATTTTCGAATTTTTGGTCAATATTTTGTAGTTTTTTATGACCCCCGACCTGTCAAAATTTGCAAAAAATGGGTTTGCAGAAAAGTGACCAGATCCCAGCACTGCTTAGCCCAAACTTTTGAAATTTTTACCCGATTTAAAAGTGGAATACCTCTCTGAATTTGTTGTTAAAATATCTATCTAGCTGCATTATTGGTTTATTTTCGAATTTTTGGTCAATGTTTCGTCATTTTTTATGACCCCCGACCTGTCAAAATTTGCAAAAAATGGGTTTGCAGAAAAGTGACCAGATCCCAGCACTGCTTAGCCCAAACTTTTGAAATTTTTACCCGATTTAAAAGTGGAATACCTCTCTGAATTTGTTATTCGAATATCTATCTAGCTGCATTATTGGTTTATTTTCGAATTTTTGGTCAATATTTTGTAGTTTTTTATGACCCCCGACCTGTCAAAATTTGCAAAAAATGGGTTTGCAGAAAAGTGACCAGATCCCAGCACTGCTTAGCCCAAACTTTTGAAATTTTTACCCGATTTAAAAGTGGAATACCTCTCTGAATTTGTTATTCAAATATCTATCTAGCTGCATTATTGGTTTATTTTCGAATTTTTGGTCAATATTTTGTAATTTTTTATGGCCCCCGACCTGTCAAAATTTGCAAAAAATGGGTTTGCAGAAAAGTGACCAGATCCCAGCACTGCTTAGCCCATAACTTTTGAAATTTTTACCCGATTTAAAAGTGGAATACCTCTCTGAATTTGTTATTAGAATATCTATCTAGCTGCATTATTGGTTTATTTTCGAATTTTTGGTCAATATTTTGTAATTTTATATGACATCCGACCTGTCAAAATTTGCAAAAAATGGGTTTGCAGAAAAGTGACCAGAACCCAGCACTGCTTAGCCCATAACTTTTGAAATTTTTACCCGATTTAAAAGTGGAATACCTCTCTGAATTTGTTATTAAAATATCTATCTAGCGGCATTATTGGTTTATTTTCGAATTTTTGGTCAATATTTTGTAGTTTTTTATGACCCCCGACCTGTCAAAATTTGCAAAAAATGGGTTTGCAGAAAAGTGACCAGATCCCAGCACTGCTTATCCCATAACCTTTTGAAATTTTTACCCGATTTAAAAGTGGAATGCCTCTCTGAATTTGTTATTAAAATATCTATCTAGCTACATTATTGGTTTATTTTCGAATTTTTGGTCAATATTTTGTCATTTTTTATGACCCCCGACCTGTCAAAATTTGCAAAAAAATGGGTTTGCAGAAAAGTGACCAGATCCCAGCACTGCTTAGCCCATAACTTTTGAAATTTTTACCCGATTTAAAAGTGGAATACCTCTCTGAATTTGTTATTCGAATATCTATCTAGCTGCATTATTGGTTTATTTTCGAATTTTTGGTCAATATTTTGTAATTTTTATATGACATCCGACCTGTCAAAATTTGCAAAAAATGGGTTTGCAGAAAAGTGACCAGAACCCAGCACTGCTTAGCCCATAACTTTTGAAATTTTTACCCGATTTAAAAGTGGAATACCTCTCTGAATTTGTTATTAAAATATCTATCTAGCGGCATTATTGGTTTATTTTCGAATTTTTGGTCAATATTTTGTAGTTTTTTATGACCCCCGACCTGTCAAAATTTGCAAAAAATGGGTTTGCAGAAAAGTGACCAGATCCCATCACTGCTTATCCCAAACCTTTTGAAATTTTTACCCGATTTAAAAGTGGAATACCTCTCTGAATTTGCTATTAAAATATCTATCTAGCTGCATTATTGGTTTATTTTCGAATTTTTGGTCAATATTTTGTAATTTTTTATGACCCCCGACCTGTCAAAATTTGCAAAAAAAATGGGTTTGCAGAAAAGTGACCAGATCCCAGCACTGCTTATCCCATAACTTTTGAAATTTTTACCCGATTTAAAAGTGGAATGCCTCTCTGAATTTGTTATTAAAATATCTATCTAGCTACATCATTGGTTTATTTTCGAATTTTTGGTCAATATTTTTTAATTTTTTATGACCCCCGACCTGTCAAAATTTGCAAAAAATGGGTTTGCAGAAAAGTGACAAGATCCCAGCACTGCTTAGCCCAAACCTTTTGAAATTTTTACCCGATTTAAAAGTGGAATACCTCTCTGAATTTGTTGTTAAAATATCTATCTAGCTGCATTATTGGTTTATTTTCGAATTTTTGGTCAATATTTTGTAGTTTTTTTATGACCCCCGACCTGTCAAAATTTGCAAAAAATGGGTTTGCAGAAAAGTGACCAGATCCCAGCACTGCTTAGCCCAAACTTTTGAAATTTTTACCCGATTTAAAAGTGGAATACCTCTCTGAATTTGTTGTTAAAATATCTATCTAGCTGCATTATTGGTTTATTTTCGAATTTTTGGTCAATATTTCGTCATTTTTTATGACCCCCGACCTGTCAAAATTTGCAAAAAATGGGTTTGCAGAAAAGTGACCAGATCCCAGCACTGCTTAGCCCATAACTTTTGAAATTTTTACCCGATTTAAAAGTGGAATACCTCTCTGAATTTGTTATTAGAATATCTATCTAGCTGCATTATTGGTTTATTTTCGAATTTTTGGTCAATATTTTGTAATTTTTTATGACCCCCGACCTGTCAAAATTTGCAAAAAATGGGTTTGCAGAAAAGTGACCAGATCCCAGCACTGCTTAGCCCAAACTTTTGAAATTTTTACCCGATTTAAAAGTGGAATACCTCTCTGAATTTGTTGTTAAAATATCTATCTAGCTGCATTATTGGTTTATTTTCGAATTTTTGGTCAATGTTTTGTCATTTTTTATGACCCCCGACCTGTCAAAATTTGCAAAAAATGGGTTTGCAGAAAAGTGACCAGATCCCAGCACTGCTTAGCCCAAACTTTTGAAATTTTTACCCGATTTAAAAGTGGAATACCTCTCTGAATTTGTTGTTAAAATATCTATCTAGCTGCATTATTGGTTTATTTTCGAATTTTTGGTCAATATTTTGTAATTTTTTATGACCCCCGACCTGTCAAAATTTGCAAAAAAAATGGGTTTGCAGAAAAGTGACCAGATCCCAGCACTGCTTATCTCATAACTTTTGAAATTTTTACCCGATTTAAAAGTGGAATGCCTCTCTGAATTTGTTATTAAAATATCTATCTAGCTACATCATTGGTTTATTTTCGAATTTTTGGTCAATGTTTCGTCATTTTTTATGACCCCCGACCTGTCAAAATTTGCAAAAAATGGGTTTGCAGAAAAGTGACCAGATCCCAGCACTGCTTAGCCCATAACTTTTGAAATTTTTACCCGATTTAAAAGTGGAATACCTCTCTGAATTTGTTATTCGAATATCTATCTAGCTGCATTATTGGTTTATTTTCGAATTTTTGGTCAATATTTTGTAATTTTATATGACATCCGACCTGTCAAAATTTGCAAAAAATGGGTTTGCAGAAAAGTGACCAGAACCCAGCACTGCTTAGCCCATAACTTTTGAAATTTTTACCCGATTTAAAAGTGGAATACCTCTCTGAATTTGTTATTAAAATATCTATCTAGCGGCATTATTGGTTTATTTTCGAATTTTTGGTCAATATTTTGTAGTTTTTTATGACCCCCGACCTGTCAAAATTTGCAAAAAATGGGTTTGCAGAAAAGTGACCAGATCCCATCACTGCTTATCCCAAACCTTTTGAAATTTTTACCCGATTTAAAAGTGGAATACCTCTCTGAATTTGCTATTAAAATATCTATCTAGCTGCATTATTGGTTTATTTTCGAATTTTTGGTCAATATTTTGTAATTTTTTATGACCCCCGACCTGTCAAAATTTGCAAAAAATGGGTTTGCAGAAAGGTGACCAGATCCCAGCACTGCTTAGCCCATAACTTTTGAAATTTTTACCCGATTTAAAAGTGGAATACCTCTCTGAATTTGTTGTTAAAATATCTATCTAGCTGCATTATTGGTTTATTTTCGAATTTTTGGTCAATGTTTCGTCATTTTTTATGACCCCCAACCTGTCAAAATTTGCAAAAAATGGGTTTGCAGAAAAGTGACCAGATCCCAGCACTGCTTAGCCCAAACTTTTGAAATTTTTACCCGATTTAAAAGTGGAATACCTCTCTGAATTTGTTATTCGAATATCTATCTAGCTGCATTATTGGTTTATTTTCGAATTTTTGGTCAATATTTTGTAGTTTTTTATGACCCCCGACCTGTCAAAATTTGCAAAAAATGGGTTTGCAGAAAAGTGACCAGATCCCAGCACTGCTTAGCCCAAACTTTTGAAATTTTTACCCGATTTAAAAGTGGAATACCTCTCTGAATTTGTTGTTAAAATATCTATCTAGCTGCATTATTGGTTTATTTTCGAATTTTTGGTCAATATTTTGTAGTTTTTTATGACCCCCGACCTGTCAAAATTTGCAAAAAATGGGTTTGCAGAAAAGTGACCAGATCCCAGCACTGCTTAGCCCAAACTTTTGAAATTTTTACCCGATTTAAAAGTGGAATACCTCTCTGAATTTGTTGTTAAAACATCTATCTAGCTGCATTATTGGTTTATTTTCGAATTTTTGGTCAATGTTTCGTCATTTTTTATGACCCCCGACCTGTCAAAATTTGCAAAAAATGGGTTTGCAGAAAAGTGACCAGATCCCAGCACTGCTTAGCCCAAACTTTTGAAATTTTTACCCGATTTAAAAGTGGAATACCTCTCTGAATTTGTTATTCGAATATCTATCTAGCTGCATTATTGGTTTATTTTCGAATTTTTGGTCAATATTTTGTAGTTTTTTATGACCCCCGACCTGTCAAAATTTGCAAAAAATGGGTTTGCAGAAAAGTGACCAGATCCCAGCACTGCTTAGCCCAAACTTTTGAAATTTTTACCCGATTTAAAAGTGGAATACCTCTCTGAATTTGTTATTCAAATATCTATCTAGCTGCATTATTGGTTTATTTTCGAATTTTTGGTCAATATTTTGTAATTTTTTATGGCCCCCGACCTGTCAAAATTTGCATAAAATGGGTTTGCAGAAAAGTGACCAGATCCCAGCACTGCTTAGCCCATAACTTTTGAAATTTTTACCCGATTTAAAAGTGGAATACCTCTCTGAATTTGTTATTAGAATATCTATCTAGCTGCATTATTGGTTTATTTTCGAATTTTTGGTCAATATTTTGTAATTTTTTATGACCCCCGACCTGTCAAAATTTGCAAAAAATGGGTTTGCAGAAAAGTGACCAGATCCCAGCACTGCTTAGCCCATAACTTTTGAAATTTTTACCCGATTTAAAAGTGGAATACCTCTCTGAATTTGTTGTTAAAATATCTATCTAGCTGCATTATTGGTTTATTTTCGAATTTTTGGTCAATATTTTGTAATTTTTTATGACCCCCGACCTGTCAAAATTTGCAAAAAATGGGTTTGCAGAAAAGTGACAAGATCCCAGCACTGCTTAGCCCAAACTTTTGAAATTTTTACCCGATTTAAAAGTGGAATACCTCTCTGAATTTGTTGTTAAAATATCTATCTAGCTGCATTATTGGTTTATTTTCGAATTTTTGGTCAATATTTTGTAATTTTTTATGACCCCGGACCTGTCAAAATTTGCAAAAAAATGGGTTTGCAGAAAACTGACCAGATCCCAGCACTGCTTATCCCATAACTTTTGAAATTTTTACCCGATTTAAAAGTGGAATGCCTCTCTGAATTTGTTATTAAAATATCTATCTAGCTACATCATTGGTTTAATTTCGAATTTTTGGTCAATGTTTCGTCATTTTTTATGACCCCCGACCTGTCAAAATTTGCAAAAAATGGGTTTGCAGAAAAGTGACCAGATCCCAGCACTGCTTAGCCCAAACTTTTGAAATTTTTACCCGATTTAAAAGTGGAATACCTCTCTGAATTTGTTATTAAAATATCTATCTAGCTGCATTATTGGTTTATTTTCGAATTTTTGGTCAATATTTTGTAATTTTATATGACATCCGACCTGTCAAAATTTGCAAAAAATGGGTTTGCAGAAAAGTGACCAGAACCCAGCACTGCTTAGCCCATAACTTTTGAAATTTTTACCCGATTTAAAAGTGGAATACCTCTCTGAATTTGTTATTAAAATATCTATCTAGCGGCATTATTGGTTTATTTTCGAATTTTTGGTCAATATTTTGTAGTTTTTTATGACCCCCGACCTGTCAAAATTTGCAAAAAATGGGTTTGCAGAAAAGTGACCAGATCCCATCACTGCTTATCCCAAACCTTTTGAAATTTTTACCCGATTTAAAAGTGGAATACCTCTCTGAATTTGCTATTAAAATATCTATCTAGCTGCATTATTGGTTTATTTTCGAATTTTTGGTCAATATTTTGTAATTTTTTATGACCCCCGACCTGTCAAAATTTGCAAAAAATGGGTTTGCAGAAAAGTGACCAGATCCCAGCACTGCTTAGCCCATAACTTTTGAAATTTTTACCCGATTTAAAAGTGGAATGCCTCTCTGAATTTGTTATTAAAATATCTATCTAGCTGCATCATTGGTTTATTTTCGAATTTTTGGTCAATATTTTTTAGTTTTTTATGACCCCCGACCTGTCAAAATTTGCAAAAAATGGGTTTGCAGAAAAGTGACCAGATCCCAGCACTGCTTAGCCCAAACTTTTGAAATTTTTACCCGATTTAAAAGTGGAATACCTCTCTGAATTTGTTGTTAAAATATCTATCTAGCTGCATTATTGGTTTATTTTCGAATTTTTGGTCAATATTTTGTAGTTTTTTATGACCCCCGACCTGTCAAAATTTGCAAAAAATGGGTTTGCAGAAAAGTGACCAGATCCCAGCACTGCTTAGCCCAAACTTTTGAAATTTTTACCCGATTTAAAAGTGGAATACCTCTCTGAATTTGTTGTTAAAATATCTATCTAGCTGCATTATTGGTTTATTTTCGAATTTTTGGTCAATGTTTCGTCATTTTTTATGACCCCCGACCTGTCAAAATTTGCAAAAAATGGGTTTGCAGAAAAGTGACCAGATCCCAGCACTGCTTAGCCCAAACTTTTGAAATTTTTACCCGATTTAAAAGTGGAATACCTCTCTGAATTTGTTATTCGAATATCTATCTAGCTGCATTATTGGTTTATTTTCGAATTTTTGGTCAATATTTTGTAGTTTTTTATGACCCCCGACCTGTCAAAATTTGCAAAAAATGGGTTTGCAGAAAAGTGACCAGATCCCAGCACTGCTTAGCCCATAACTTTTGAAATTTTTACCCGATTTAAAAGTGGAATACCTCTCTGAATTTGTTATTAGAATATCTATCTAGCTGCATTATTGGTTTATTTTCGAATTTTTGGTCAATATTTTGTAATTTTTTATGACCCCCGACCTGTCAAAATTTGCAAAAAATGGGTTTGCAGAAAAGTGACCAGATCCCAGCACTGCTTAGCCCAAACTTTTGAAATTTTTACCCGATTTAAAAGTGGAATACCTCTCTGAATTTGTTATTAAAATATCTATCTAGCTGCATTATTGGTTTATTTTCGAATTTTTGGTCAATGTTTCGTCATTTTTTATGACCCCCGACCTGTCAAAATTTGCAAAAAATGGGTTTGCAGAAAAGTGACCAGATCCCAGCACTGCTTAGCCCAAACTTTTGAAATTTTTACCCGATTTAAAAGTGGAATACCTCTCTGAATTTGTTGTTAAAATATCTGTCTAGCTGCATTATTGGTTTATTTTCGAATTTTTGGTCAATATTTTGTAGTTTTTTATGACCCCCGACCTGTCAAAATTTGCAAAAAAATGGGTTTGCAGAAAAGTGACCAGATCCCAGCACTGCTTATCCCATAACTTTTGAAATTTTTACCCGATTTAAAAGTGGAATGCCTCTCTGAATTTGTTATTAAAATATCTATCTAGCTACATCATTGGTTTATTTTCGAATTTTTGGTCAATGTTTCGTCATTTTTTATGACCCCCGACCTGTCAAAATTTGCAAAAAATGGGTTTGCAGAAAAGTGACCAGATCCCAGCACTGCTTAGCCCATAACTTTTGAAATTTTTACCCGATTTAAAAGTGGAATACCTCTCTGAATTTGTTATTCGAATATCTATCTAGCTGCATTATTGGTTTATTTTCGAATTTTTGGTCAATATTTTGTAATTTTATATGACATCCGACCTGTCAAAATTTGCAAAAAATGGGTTTGCAGAAAAGTGACCAGAACCCAGCACTGCTTAGCCCATAACTTTTGAAATTTTTACCCGATTTAAAAGTGGAATACCTCTCTGAATTTGTTATTAAAATATCTATCTAGCGGCATTATTGGTTTATTTTCGAATTTTTGGTCAATATTTTGTAGTTTTTTATGACCCCCGACCTGTCAAAATTTGCAAAAAATGGGTTTGCAGAAAAGTGACCAGATCCCATCACTGCTTATCCCAAACCTTTTGAAATTTTTACCCGATTTAAAAGTGGAATACCTCTCTGAATTTGCTATTAAAATATCTATCTAGCTGCATTATTGGTTTATTTTCGAATTTTTGGTCAATATTTTGTAATTTTTTATGACCCCCGACCTGTCAAAATTTGCAAAAAATGGGTTTGCAGAAAGGTGACCAGATCCCAGCACTGCTTAGCCCATAACTTTTGAAATTTTTACCCGATTTAAAAGTGGAATACCTCTCTGAATTTGTTGTTAAAATATCTATCTAGCTGCATTATTGGTTTATTTTCGAATTTTTGGTCAATATTTTGTAATTTTTTATGACCCCCGACCTGTCAAAATTTGCAAAAAAATGGGTTTGCAGAAAAGTGACCAGATCCCAGCACTGCTTATCCCATAACTTTTGAAATTTTTACCCGATTTAAAAGTGGAATGCCTCTCTGAATTTGTTATTAAAATATCTATCTAGCTACATCATTGGTTTATTTTCGAATTTTTGGTCAATGTTTTGTCATTTTTTATGACCCCCGACCTGTCAAAATTTGCAAAAAATGGGTTTGCAGAAAAGTGACCAGATCCCAGCACTGCTTAGCCCAAACTTTTGAAATTTTTACCCGATTTAAAAGTGGAATACCTCTCTGAATTTGTTGTTAAAATATCTATCTAGCTGCATTATTGGTTTATTTTCGAATTTTTGGTCAATATTTTGTAGTTTTTTATGACCCCCGACCTGTCAAAATTTGCAAAAAATGGGTTTGCAGAAAAGTGACCAGATCCCAGCACTGCTTAGCCCATAACTTTTGAAATTTTTACCCGATTTAAAAGTGGAATACCTCTCTGAATTTGTTATTAAAATATCTATCTAGCTGCATTATTGGTTTATTTTTGAATTTTTGGTCAATATTTTGTAATTTTTTATGACCCCCGACCTGTCAAAATTTGCAAAAAATGGGTTTGCAGAAAAGTGACCAGATCCCAGCACTGCTTATCCCATAACTTTTGAAATTTTTACCCGATTTAAAAGTGGAATGCCTCTCTGAATTTGTTATTAAAATATCTATCTAGCTACATTATTGGTTTATTTTCGAATTTTTGGTCAATATTTTGTCATTTTTTATGACCCCCGACCTGTCAAAATTTGCAAAAAATGGGTTTGCAGAAAAGTGACCAGATCCCAGCACTGCTTAGCCCAAACTTTTGAAATTTTTACCCGATTTAAAAGTGGAATACCTCTCTGAATTTGTTATTAGAATATCTATCTAGCTGCATTATTGGTTTATTTTCGAATTTTTGGTCAATATTTTGTAGTTTTTTATGACCCCCGACCTGTCAAAATTTGCAAAAAATGGGTTTGCAGAAAAGTGACCAGAACCCAGCACTGCTTAGCCCAAACTTTTGAAATTTTTACCCGATTTAAAAGTGGAATACCTCTCTGAATTTGTTATTAAAATATCTATCTAGCTGCATTATTGGTTTATTTTTGAATTTTTGGTCAATATTTTGTAATTTTTTATGACCCCCGACCTGTCAAAATTTGCAAAAAATGGGTTTGCAGAAAAGTGACCAGATCCCAGCACTGCTTAGCCCATAACTTTTGAAATTTTTACCCGACTTAAAAGTGGAATACCTCTCTGAATTTGTTGTTAAAATATCTATCTAGCTGCATTATTGGTTTATTTTCGAATTTTTGGTCAATATTTTGTAGTTTTTTATGACCCCCGACCTGTCAAAATTTGAAAAAATGGGTTTGCAGAAAAGTGACCAGATCCCAGCACTGCTTAGCCCATAACTTTTGAAATTTTTACCCGATTTAAAAGTGGAATACCTCTCTGAATTTGTTGTTAAAATATCTATCTAGCTGCATCATTGGTTTATTTTCAAATTTTTGGTCAATATTTTGTAATTTTTTATGACCCCCGACCTGTCAAAATTTGCAAAAAATGGGTTTGCAGAAAAGTGACCAGAACCCAGCACTGCTTAGCCCATAACTTTTGAAATTTTTACCCGATTTAAAAGTGGAATACCTCTCTGAATTTGTTATTAAAATATCTATCTAGCTGCATTATTGGTTTATTTTCGAATTTTTGGTCAATATTTTGTAGTTTTTTATGACCCCCGACCTGTCAAAATTTGCAAAAAATGGGTTTGCAGAAAAGTGACCAGATCCCAGCACTGCTTAGCCCATAACTTTTGAAATTTTTACCCGATTTAAAAGTGGAATACCTCTTTGAATTTGTTGTTAAAATATCTATCTAGCTGCATTATTGGTTTATTTTCGAATTTTTGGTCAATATTTTGCAGTTTTTTATGACCCCCGACCTGTCAAAATTTGCAAAAAATGGGTTTGCAGAAAAGTGACCAGATCCCAGCACTGCTTAGCCCATAACTTTTGAAATTTTTACCCGATTTAAAAGTGGAATACCTCTCTGAATTTGTTGTTAAAATATCTATCTAGCTGCATTATTGGTTTATTTTCGAATTTTTGGTCAATATTTTGTAGTTTTTTATGACCCCCGACCTGTCAAAATTTGCAAAAAAATGGGTTTGCAGAAAAGTGACCAGATCCCAGCACTGCTTAGCCCATAACTTTTGAAATTTTTACCCGATTTAAAAGTGGAATACCTCTCTGAATTTGTTGTTAAAATATCTATCTAGCTGCATTATTGGTTTATTTTCGAATTTTTGGTCAATATTTTGTCATTTTTTATGACCCCCGACCTGTCAAAATTTGCAAAAAATGGGTTTGCAGAAAAGTGACCAGATCCCAGCACTGCTTAGCCCAAACTTTTGAAATTTTTACCCGATTTAAAAGTGGAATACCTCTCTGAATTTGTTATTAAAATATCTATCTAGCTGCATTATTGGTTTATTTTCGAATTTTTGGTCAATATTTTGTAGTTTTTTATGACCCCCGACCTGTCAAAATTTGCAAAAAAATGGGTTTGCAGAAAAGTGACCAGATCCCAGCACTGCTTAGCCCATAACTTTTGAAATTTTTACCCGATTTAAAAGTGGAATACCTCTCTGAATTTGTTGTTAAAATATCTGTCTAGCTGCATTATTGGTTTATTTTCGAATTTTTGGTCAATATTTTGTAATTTTTTATGACCCCCGACCTGTCAAAATTTGCAAAAAATGGGTTTGCAGAAAAGTGACCAGATCACCAGCACTGCTTAGCCCAAACTTTTGAAATTTTTACCCGATTTAAAAGTGGAATACCTCTCTGAATTTGTTGTTAAAATATCTATCTAGCTGCATTATTGGTTTATTTTCGAATTTTTGGTCAATATTTTGTAGTTTTTTATGACCCCCGACCTGTCAAAATTTGCAAAAAATGGGTTTGCAGAAAAGTGACCAGATCCCAGCACTGCTTAGCCCATAACTTTTGAAATTTTTACCCGATTTAAAAGTGGAATACCTCTCTGAATTTGTTGTTAAAATATCTATCTAGCTGCATTATTGGTTTATTTTCGAATTTTTGGTCAATATTTTGTAATTTTTTATGACCCCGACCTGTCAAAATTTGCAAAAAAATGGGTTTGCAGAAAAGTGACCAGATCCCAGCACTGCTTATCCCATAACTTTTGAAATTTTTACCCGATTTAAAAGTGGAATGCCTCTCTGAATTTGTTATTAAAATATCTATCTAGCTACATCATTGGTTTATTTTCGAATTTTTGGTCAATGTTTTGTCATTTTTTATGACCCCCGACCTGTCAAAATTTGCAAAAAATGGGTTTGCAGAAAAGTGACCAGATCCCAGCACCAGCACTGCTTAGCCCATAACTTTTGAAATTTTTACCCGATTTAAAAGTGGAATACCTCTCTGAATTTGTTATTCGAATATCTATCTAGCTGCATTATTGGTTTATTTTCGAATTTTTGGTCAATATTTTGTAATTTTTTATGACCCCCGACCTGTCAAAATTTGCAAAAAATGGGTTTGCAGAAAAGTGACCAGAACCCAGCACTGCTTAGCCTATAACTTTTGAAATTTTTACCCGATTTAAAAGTGGAATACCTCTCTGAATTTGTTATTAAAATATCTATCTAGCTGCATTATTGGTTTATTTTCGAATTTTTGGTCAATATTTTGTAGTTTTTTATGACCCCCGACCTGTCAAAATTTGCAAAAATGGGTTTGCAGAAAAGTGACCAGATCCCAGCACTGCTTAGCCCATAACTTTTGAAATTTTTACCCGACTTAAAAGTGGAATACCTCTCTGAATTTGTTGTTAAAATATCTATCTAGCTGCATTATTGGTTTATTTTCGAATTTTTGGACAATATTTTGTAGTTTTTTATGACCCCCGACCTGTCAAAATTTGCAAAAAATGGGTTTGCAGAAAAGTGACCAGATCCCAGCACTGCTTATCCCATAACTTTTGAAATTTTTACCTGATTTAAAAGTGGAATGCCTCTCTGAATTTGTTATTAAAATATCTATCTAGCTGCATTATTGGTTTATTTTCGAATTTTTGGTCAATGTTTTGTCATTTTTTATGACCCCCGACCTGTTAAAATTTGCAAAAAATGGGTTTGCAGAAAAGTGACCAGATCCCAGCACTGCTTAGCCCATAACTTTTGAAATTTTTACCCGATTTAAAAGTGGAATACCTCTCTGAATTTGTTATTCGAATATCTATCTAGCTGCATTATTGGTTTATTTTCGAATTTTTGGTCAATATTTTGTAATTTTTTATGACCCCCGACCTGTCAAAATTTGCAAAAAATGGGTTTGCAGAAAAGTGACCAGATCCCAGCACTGCTTAGCCCAAACTTTTGAAATTTTTACCCGATTTAAAAGTGGAATACCTCTCTGAATTTGTTGTTAAAATATCTGTCTAGCTGCATTATTGGTTTATTTTCGACCTTTTTGGTCAATATTTTGTAATTTTTTATGACCCCCGACCTGTCAAAATTTGCAAAAAATGGGTTTGCAGAAAAGTGACCAGATCCCAGCACTGCTTAGCCCAAACTTTTGAAATTTTTACCTGATTTAAAAGTGGTATACATCTCTGAATTTGTTGTTAAAATATCTATCTAGCTGCATTATTGGTTTATTTTCGAATTTTTGGTCAATATTTTGTAATTTTTTATGACCCCCGACCTGTCAAAATTTGCAAAAAATGGGTTTGCAGAAAAGTGACCAGATCCCAGCACTGCTTAGCCCAAACTTTTGAAATTTTTACCCGATTTAAAAGGGGAATACCTCTCTGAATTTGTTATTCGAATATCCATCTAGCTGCATTAATGGTTTATTTTCGAATTTTTGGTCAATATTTCGTCATTTTTTATGACCCCCGACCTGTCAAAATTTGCAAAAAATGGGTTTGCAGAAAAGTGACCAGATCCCAGCACTGCTTAGCCCAAACTTTTGAAATTTTTACCCGATTTAAAAGTGGAATACCTCTCTGAATTTGTTATTAAAATATCTATCTAGCTGCATTATTGGTTTATTTTCGAATTTTTGGTCAATATTTTGTAATTTTTTATGACCCCCGACCTGTCAAAATTTGCAAAAAATGGGTTTGCAGAAAAGTGACCAGATCCCAGCACTGCTTAGCCCAAACTTTTGAAATTTTTACCCGATTTAAAAGTGGAATACCTCTCTGAATTTGTTATTCGAATATCTATCTAGCTGCATTATTGGTTTATTTTCGAATTTTTGGTCAATATTTTGTAGTTTTTTATGACCCCCGACCTGTCAAAATTTGCAAAAAATGGGTTTGCAGAAAAGTGACCAGATCCCAGCACTGCTTAGCCCATAACTTTTGAAATTTTTACCCGATTTAAAAGTGGAATACCTCTCTAAATTTGTTATTAAAATATCTATCTAGCTACATCATTGGTTTATTTTCGAATTTTTGGTCAATATTTTGTAATTTTTTATGACCCCCGACCTGTCAAAATTTGCAAAAAATGGGTTTGCAGAAAAGTGACCAGAACCCAGCACTGCTTAGCCCAAACTTTTGAAATTTTTACCCGATTTAAAAGTGGAATACCTCTCTGAATTTGTTATTAAAATATCTATCTAGCTACATCATTGGTTTATTTTCGAATTTTTGGTCAATGTTTCGTCATTTTTTATGACCCCCGACCTGTTAAAATTTGCAAAAAATGGGTTTGCAGAAAAGTGACCAGATCCCAGCACTGCTTAGCCCAAACTTTTGAAATTTTTACCCGATTTAAAAGTGGAATACCTCTTTGAATTTGTTATTCGAATATCTATCTAGCTGCATTATTGGTTTATGTTCGAATTTTTGGTCAATATTTTGTAGTTTTTTATGACCCCCGACCTGTCAAAATTTGCAAAAAATGGGTTTGCAGAAAAGTGACCAGATTCCAGCACTGCTTAGCCCATAACTTTTGAAATTTTTACCCGATTTAAAAGTGGAATACCTCTCTGAATTTGTTGTTAAAATATCTATCTAGCTGCATTATTGGTTTATTTTCGAATTTTTGGTCAATATTTTGTAATTTTTTATGACCCCCGACCTGTCAAAATTTGCAAAAAATGGGTTTGCAGAAAAGTGACCAGATCCCAGCACTGCTTAGCCCAAACTTTTGAAATTTTTACCTGATTTAAAAGTGGTATACATCTCTGAATTTGTTGTTAAAATATCTATCTAGCTGCATTATTGGTTTATTTTCGAATTTTTGGTCAATATTTTGTAATTTTTTATGACCCCCGACCTGTCAAAATTTGCAAAAAAATGGGTTTGCAGAAAAGTGACCAGAACCCAGCACTGCTTAGCCCATAACTTTTGAAATTTTTACCCGATTTAAAAGTGGAATGCCTCTCTGAATTTGTTACTAAAATATCTATCTAGCTACATCATTGGTTTATTTTCGAATTTTTGGTCAATGTTTCGTCATTTTTTATGACCCCCGACCTGTCAAAATTTGCAAAAAAAGGGTTTGCAGAAAAGTGACCAGATCCCAGCACTGCTTAGCCCAAACTTTTGAAATTTTTACCCGATTTAAAAGTGGAATACCTCTCTGAATTTGTTATTCGAATATCTATCTAGCTGCATTATTGGTTTATTTTCAAATTTTTGGTCAATATTTTGTAGTTTTTTATGACCCCCGACCTGTCAAAATTTGCAAAAAATGGGTTTGCAGAAAAGTGACCAGAACCCAGCACTGCTTAGCCCAAACTTTTGAAATTTTTACCCGATTTAAAAGTGGAATACCTCTCTGAATTTGTTATTCGAATATCTATCTAGCTGCATTATTGGTTTATTTTCGAATTTTTGGTCAATATTTTGTAGTTTTTTATGACCCCCGACCTGTCAAAATTTGCAAAAAATGGGTTTGCAGAAAAGTGACCAGATCCCAGCACTGCTTAGCCCATAACTTTTGAAATTTTTACCCGATTTAAAAGTGGAATACCTCTCTAAATTTGTTATTAAAATATCTATCTAGCTACATCATTGGTTTATTTTCGAATTTTTGGTCAATATTTTGTAATTTTTTATGACCCCCGACCTGTCAAAATTTGCAAAAAATGGGTTTGCAGAAAAGTGACCAGAACCCAGCACTGCTTAGCCCAAACTTTTGAAATTTTTACCCGATTTAAAAGTGGAATACCTCTCTGAATTTGTTATTAAAATATCTATCTAGCTACATCATTGGTTTATTTTCGAATTTTTGGTCAAT
>NW_025064314.1:0-3086 GCF_018152265.1 Drosophila ficusphila
GGCGCAATTCGGGCGAAAAACTCATGGAAAATCTGCGGTTTAACTTAGCGCTAAAAAAATTTCGGCGTGCGGCTAGTACGAGGTGAAACATGCAGTATGACAGAAATTGTTCTAGGCTGGCTGCGAGATGATGTCCCCGATGAAAACAAGGAATTTTCTACGTTCAGGACAATGGCAATGGTTTTCCCTGGGTACTATCATTTTTCCCTGTTTCGGTAACACCCTAGTGTACGAAATTTTCCCAAACTTTCTTTTGCAATAAAACACTGGTGACGACTTTAAGTCACGATGGATGTATTTTTTTTATTATCCTTTTCCCAATTGTCCCTGTTCGAGCGCCATCTGTAAAGTAGTTTCCCTGGTTGGGATATGTCTCAGTCCGGCCAGTGTCTCTTACAGAAAATTTGTAAGTTTGGGACCCTATGGAAATTCTTGTAGAAGTGAGACAACCGAGGTGGAAGTTTACGGTCTCACGGTAGTGTTGGTCATATTTGACCGTGCGCAAAGGGGAAAAGATGGGACAGTAACTGAGACTGGTCGCCGGTACGGCTGGGGGAGCTGGTATCAGCCGAGGTTTTTCCCATAGCGACTGTACGTACGGCAACAGAAGCTACACGCCTGGCTGTGATCCCGGACCTGCGCGGAGAGGTAGGTGGAATGTACCCATAGTACAATTATACAAGGTAGTCTCGTCGGTTTTTAATCAGGTTTTTAATCGGTTTTTAATCAGTGCGTTGTTCTTTTACTGAAGAATAATATATTGCAGGCGATTTTTTCAGAGCATTAACCCTTCTGCCCAAAGTAATCGTTCCTACCCTTGGCTGCAAACTTTTTTTTATTTTTTTTGCATGTAGCTTCCGATTATTTTAGTATAATAACAAAAAATGTAAAGGAGAAACTTTTAATAGCTGCTAAAAAACATTAATTTAGATATTAAAAAATTTTACTTTAAGATTGAAATTTATTTTAAAATTATGAACCCTAATATAATAATAACTACCCAAAAACAAAAACAACGTTTAATTTTAAATTCAAAACTATTAAAAATTAATTTATAAAAACTTCAACTCTTTTTACTATAAATGAGCAATTTATAGCCCCATGCGCCATCTAAGGGCTAAACAAAAAGCTCTTTTGTCGTTTCACTCGCACTTACTACTCAGACTCCTCTCACTCGCACTTGTTGTAGGTAATGAATAAGGGAGTGCTTTTTGCCGACAGAGGCTACCTTGTATAATTGTACCATGGATGTAGCCTAGTGTGCAGTCCGCCTGGCTGCGGTCACTGGAAATGCGCAGGGACGGGTAGCGATGTACTCGCCGGACACAGAGGATTGGCGCCTGGCTGCGATCACCAAAAGCTGCATGCGGGGAGGGATGTGGTATACTCGCCCGGAACACAGGAGAGGCGCCTGGCTGCAGTTGCCAGAGATGCACGTAGACGGGTGGCGATGCACTCGCGGACACAGAGGCCTGGCGCCTGGCTGCGATAACCGAAAGGTGCACGTGGGGGAGGACAGTCTTACACTTGTGGCCACAGAGGCGGCACGCCTGGCTGCCGACACTAAAATATATTTGTTACCCAGGAGGAGTGCGATTCACCCGTGGTTCCAAAGAGTCTTGGCGCCCGGAACGTACACGTGGGTGTGGACAGTGGCACACTCGTGGCCACAGAGGCGGTACGCCTGGCTGCAGTCTCCAAAAATATATAGTACGCAAGGAGGGATGCGATGCACTCGCGGACACAGAGTCTGGGCGCCTGGCTGTGATAACTGAAAGCTGCACGCGGGGAGGGCTCAAGAACGGCTTCTCACGCTGACTAGTGGACGCCGGGGAATTTAATATACACTCGGGATTTTCAGTTTCACATACAATTTTCTTTAATGTTAAATAGGTGGGTCCCTGCCTATACCGCACTCCTTAATTTAACGCTACTCACTCTGGCAGACTTAGCTAATTCCAAAATAATGTTCAGGCTAGTGAGTGCTGGTGTCGTTCCCTTGATCCTCGTAGAGTTAGAGTGGAGCCTCGGTCGAAGAGTTGAAAATGGGTCTGAAACGGCACAGTACTCGCGACGGACGAGTGTGCAATACGAACGTGTGTAAATGGGCTAAACAGGGCCTGTCACGTGATGCCAAGACAAATGCCAAGTACCGTTACACCGGAGTGTCGCGGCATGTAGCGTACGCATGTAATTATGTCAATGCTCGGGAGCTGATTTTCTAGCACTTTTGATGAACTGGGAGCGGGGCCTGGCACGTGGTACAAAGACGAGATGAGTAACGCAGAGCCGTGGTGGATGGGTGCAAAATGCGTATCACTAGATCAAGGCCTCGGAGATAATTGATTGCTCTTCGGCGCGCCATCTAATGCTATCATCCAGGTTCTCACTCTGCCGTACTCTGCTCGCATGATCGGGGCCTGCGCTTAAACGCTCTAAGTGCGTCGTAGATGCCTTTTTTTGATTTAACTCGCTCTGCCGCCCTCTGCTTGGACGATCGGCACCTGCGCTTGCATATTCAAAGTGCGTCGTAGATGGCTTTTCGTATGCTGCCTCTCGCTCTGCCGCCTTCGTAGTTCATGGTACATGCGCAAGATCAAATTTAGCGGGCGATGCTCCCACTCTCGCCGCTGCTTCTCTTTCAGCTTATTCTCCTCTCGATTTCTGTGTAGATATACTTAAGATTTTATCTCTATCTTGATTATATGCAGCTTATGCTCCCTTCGCCCCTCGCTTTGCATAGAGTTGGCCTTATGATGGTCGCTATTGTCTTTATACTTATCCTTTTATTGTTAAAAATACAGGAGTTTTATGATCTTAGACTACAAAAACAACGGCTAAGGTTCCTGATCTTAAACTAATTCATAAACTTAAACTCTAGAAAATAAGGTCTTATAGCTGGTTACTCGTGTACGGTCAAATCGGGCCGTTACAACACATCCCTTGGGCTTCGGCCACGCATTGAGCGATGAGCGACTGAGCGACGCTCTCTTGAGGGACGTAAAATATTAAAACCTATGAGAATGCATTGGGTGGCCACGCAGCCGCTGGGCGACGAGCGAAGTTCTTGAGCGTCAGAGCGACGT
>NW_025064315.1:0-3584 GCF_018152265.1 Drosophila ficusphila
AGAAAATAAGGTCTTATGGCTAGAAACAAATTGTACAGTCAAATCAGGCCGCTGCCCCACATCCACCAAACTTCAGCCACGCATTGAAGCAATGAGCGACTAGGCGGCCGCTCTCTTGAGCGGCTTGTTAATGGCTTGTCCTTTTTAAGGAAATTAGCCACGCACTGAGCTGACATCCCTCCCGGGGTAATTGAATTTGTAAAATTTTTAAAAATGCCATATTCTCAAGAGGTTCTACAAAAATCTGTTTGAGAAGCTGTTATAGCCAAATATAAGCAATTAAAAAAAATACAAAGAGCGTAAGATTGGCATTCATCCCATTAATCAGTCAATTTTATTTTTATTTTATTTATATACTTTTATTATTTTTATTTCTGTACACTTCATAGAGTGTCATTCCATAAAGCAGTTTCGCTTTGAACTGCTTGAAATTAAGATTTCCGCACATATTTTTTGCATTGTTTACATTTCGTCGCTCAACGATACACTAAAAATTAAAACCAATTCTAGCGCTGAGCGACGTCGCTCTGACGCTCAAGAACTCGCTCGTCGCTCAGCGGCTGCGTAGCCCCTCAATGCATTCTCATAAGTTTTAATATTTTTGTCCCTCGAAGAAACTGTCCGCTCAGTCAACTCATCTTTCAATGCGTAGCCGAAGCCTTACGCTTAGCTAGAGCAACGAATTTCGAATTGTATCGAATGAGGATAACTTAGGGAAAGGACTCATTAGGGTAAACCATGTGAGACATTTTCCGAAAGCAGCTTGGCTGCGAAATCGACTTTAACCACGCACTGCTCTAATCCAATAGATTTGAATTTTTTTGGACGAGTTCTACTTTGCCACTAGTCTCACGAATTTTTTACCACTGAAGACCGTGCCACCAGTTGCTCAATGGGGCGCCACGACTTGGCTAAGTCTGCAGCAATCTGGTCTTCTCGAACATGTGCCTCACCATCCTTTCCACTTAGCCATGGTGAAATCGGCCCTACGAAAATTTTTTGAATGACCCGACGGCATAACGTACGCCATTTCGGACAGCAGCAGGGCACACCACAGATCAAGCCGGGAAGGTGTATGGTTTTAACTGGATCGAGTCGTGATTTCGCGGTAAGGATATGTTACCATTATCTTATGGTCCACCTCGACCCTCTCGTATCCTGCTGCCTCTTATGCGCTACCGGGAAACTCACCACAGAACCCGTGATGCTCAACCTTGACCTCTGATTGATATCGTGTTTGATTAAGATCGAAATAGCTGTGCAAGAGCTCTTGCCACCTCTGACATATATCGTTGGGAAGATTTTTATCCTAACCCAACTCTCGCAACCAAATCTCCTGCATAAAATTCTTAGAGTGTATTGGTCTAACAGGATCTTGTGAGTTTGCAGAGATATCTACTATAGAAAGTGGCCCAGGGCCACGGTTGCTGTTTGTGCTCGTGCAATCAGTGAAGGTCATGGCCGCGCGTGAAACAATTTAAGCACAGCTGCTTCTCTTCAATATCACTACTGCGCGCATCCACAGACATTTATAAAATCCCAACCCAATCCGGGTGATTTGCTTTCGAACGAGTTAGCAATAAAGGAATTGAGGAATCTCATGAATTGAGCTTCGTGAAACAAGTTAAAAACAACAACAACAAGTGAAACTTTAGCGGCGTTATGGATTTCGGGGACGGAGAAAAACCGATTCATGACCGTCACGAAAAAGCGAGGATCCCCATCCCTCTAACCGCTGACGAACGATTTCTCTATCCTCTTCTATCCTCTCTCGCTCGTACAAAGTGTAAAAATCTAAAAATATAATGCGGTTGCGTGTGTAAGAACAATTAGTGCCTATGCATGCTTACTTGAGCGAGAAGACGATTTTTATCCTAAGGTGGTTTACCTCCATATTTAGGGATTTTTACCTAAATGAATTGTAATCCAACAATTAACATTTATGTAATCAATATATTTAATTAACAATTATGATAATATCAACTTTAATTACATTATTTTTTATTTACGAATTTGTTATTCAGCTTTTTATAGTAAATTATTATTGAAAATAATTGAATCATGGAAATAAATGTAAATAGTACTAATATAAATTTTTATTTAATTATAACATTCTTTCATTTTTATACCCTTGCAGAGCAAAGGGTATTATAATTTCAGTCAGAAGTTTGCAACACAGTGAGACACCTCAGACCTCTATAAAGTATATATATTCTTGATCAGCATCACGATCTGAATCGAAATTCGTCTGTACGTTTGTCCGTCTGTCCGTCTGTCCGTGTGTCCGTCTGTCTGTTTCTACAAGTACGTAAACTAGTCTCTCTCTGTTTTGAAGCTATCGTGCTGGAACTTTCCGAAAAAGTTGTGTTGTTATTGCACGCAGAATAGGCGTCGGCCGATCCGGCTCGGCCGACTATATCGGATAGCTCCCATACGAGAGATTGAAAAAAAAATTCTCACTCCGTTGTTTTTGATCAGATCGACTTGATTTCTTCCAGATGACGTTTTCTAACTACTATTGAATTTCGGTTTAAATTTTATCAAAATCGATAACTTCTATTATATAACTGCCATAGGAGAGATCAAAATATATATATAGAGTTAATGGAAATTAATTGATAACGTCATTTTTTGAAGTGAAAACTTTTTTAGCGGCGCTGAGCAGGGTAAAAACATTCAAACTCGCGTCAGGGTCCCGTTATGTTGATCGAAAAAGCGTAAGATCGTGGGGAAGGGAGAGAAACAAGTATCTCCCACTCTTTCTACCGTGCCTGAGTCTTGGTACATTTATACAAAGTAGTCTCGTCGGCTGCAAAATCGCTCGGGTTTTTTCCCCCATGGTTTAGTGCGCTCAACCCTGAAGTGAGAGGTTGTCCGCGGACGATTTTCTTCAAAACGTTAACCTCAGGTGTTTAGAAAATACTTGTTGCAATTAGTTGCAGCAAGCACATACAAGGTGCAACATGTAATATTGCAGAAAAATATTTTGAAATGTGAAGAACAATATGGAGCGAGTCCTGAAGGGCAGCTTGTGTAAAAACCAAAAATTTACGAAAAATTAATATTGATGGTCATATAACAGTCTTTTTTAAAACCAAGTGCACAGCATAAGGGTAAAATGACATCATCTTCCTTCTGTTTCTTTCGCACTTACGTGGAAAAACACCCTCTCACTCGCACTCATTGTAGTGCCCAATAGGGGGGAAAAGCCGACGAGACTACCTTGTACTTACACTTAAATAGGTTCGAATCAAAACTTTTTGTTTCTTACTTCAGTTATCATAAACCAATTGTATCAGTTTTTAAATGATAAATAATAAATGATTCTGATAATAACGATGGTGTAAAGTCGTCGAAATTATGGATGGAAGTTGATTTTCTGAGAGATAAATAATGTAATATATAAATAACGATATATTATAAATAACAACATATAAATTGCCATATTTGTGTACGAAAGCGAATAAATAAACATTGTATTCTACCTCTATAAAATGATAGTACTTCTTTTATACTTATAATTAAACACAACGTTAATATTGAAGTTTTCACTTCTGCCGGCACTCCCGGAGTGCTACCGGTGT
>NW_025064316.1:0-300 GCF_018152265.1 Drosophila ficusphila
GCGCGCCAAGAAATGGAGAAAGCGCAGAAATTTCTCGGCAAATTTAGACAGCAAACTAGAGCGAGATGTAAAAATGGGAACGGTTCGAAATTTCCGAGAAAATGTAAGAACGGAAGCGCAGACAAATGTCGACAAAAATAGAGCGAAGATGAAGACAAGCCGCCAAAGGTGAGGAAGCAATGTCTCAAGAAGTCCACACGAGAGTGTAACTCGTTCTACCGCACTGATACATAAGGTATTATTTCGCAAGAAGTTCAGCCAGCTTTGTTAATTACAATATTATTATTTATGTAATGTTGT
>NW_025064317.1:0-88642 GCF_018152265.1 Drosophila ficusphila
TTTTGCAAATTTTGACAGGTCGGGGGTCATAAAAAATTACAAAATATTGACCAAAAATTCGAAAATAAACCAATAATGCAGCTAGATAGATATTTTAATAACAAATTCAGAGAGGTATTCCACTTTTAAATCGGGTAAAAATTTCAAAAGTTTGGGCTAAGCAGTGCTGGGATCTGGTCACTTTTCTGCAAACCCATTTTTTTGCAAATTTTGACAGGTCGGGGGTCATAAAAAACTACAAAATATTGACCAAAAATTCGAAAATAAACCAATAATGCAGCTAGATAGATATTTTAATAACAAATTCAGAGAGGTATTCCACTTTTAAATCGGGTAAAAATTTCAAAAGTTTGGGCTAAGCAGTGCTGGGATCTGGTCACTTTTCTGCAAACCCATTTTTTGCAAATTTTGACAGGTCGGGGGTCATAAAAAATTACAAAATATTGACCAAAAATTCGAAAATAAACCAATAATGCAGCTAGATAGATATTTTAATAACAAATTCAGAGAGGTATTCCACTTTTAAATCGGGTAAAAATTTCAAAAGTTTGGGCTAAGCAGTGCGGGATCTGGTCACTTTTCTGCAAACCCATTTTTTGCAAATTTTGACAGGTCGGGGGTCATAAAAAACTACAAAATATTGACCAAAAATTCGAAAATAAACCAATAATGCAGCTAGATAGATATTTTAATAACAAATTCAGAGAGGTATTCCACTTTTAAATCGGGTAAAAATTTCAAAAGTTATGGGCTAAGCAGTGCTGGGATCTGGTCACTTTTCTGCAAACCCATTTTTTGCAAATTTTGACAGGTCGGGGGTCATAAAAAACTACAAAATATTGACCAAAAATTCGAAAATAAACCAATAATGCAGCTAGATAGATATTTTAATAACAAATTCAGAGAGGTATTCCACTTTTAAATCGGGTAAAAATTTCAAAAGTTTGGGCTAAGCAGTGCTGGGATCTGGTCACTTTTCTGCAAACCCATTTTTTGCAAATTTTGACAGGTCGGGGGTCATAAAAAATTACAAAATATTGACCAAAAATTCGAAAATAAACCAATAATGCAGCTAGATAGATATTTTAATAACAAATTCAGAGAGGTATTCCACTTTTAAATCGGGTAAAAATTTCAAAAGTTTGGGCTAAGCAGTGCTGGGATCTGGTCACTTTTCTGCAAACCCATTTTTTGCAAATTTTGACAGGTCGGGGGTCATAAAAAATTACAAAATATTGACCAAAAATTCGAAAATAAACCAATAATGCAGCTAGATAGATATTTTAATAACAAATTCAGAGAGGTATTCCACTTTTAAATCGGGTAAAAATTTCAAAAGTTTGGGCTAAGCAGTGCTGGGATCTGGTCACTTTTCTGCAAACCCATTTTTTGCAAATTTTGACAGGTCGGGGGTCATAAAAAATTACAAAATATTGACCAAAAATTCGAAAATAAACCAATAATGCAGCTAGATAGATATTTTAATAACAAATTCAGAGAGGTATTCCACTTTTAAATCGGGTAAAAATTTCAAAAGTTATGGGCTAAGCAGTGCTGGGATCTGGTCACTTTTCTGCAAACCCATTTTTTGCAAATTTTGACAGGTCGGGGGTCATAAAAAATTACAAAATATTGACCAAAAATTCGAAAATAAACCAATAATGCAGCTAGATAGATATTTTAATAACAAATTCAGAGAGGTATTCCACTTTTAAATCGGGTAAAAATTTCAAAAGTTATGGGCTAAGCAGTGCTGGGATCTGGTCACTTTTCTGCAAACCCATTTTTTGCAAATTTTGACAGGTCGGGGGTCATAAAAAATTACAAAATATTGACCAAAAATTCGAAAATAAACCAATAATGCAGCTAGATAGATATTTTAATAACAAATTCAGAGAGGTATTCCACTTTTAAATCGGGTAAAAATTTCAAAAGTTTGGGCTAAGCAGTGCTGGGATCTGGTCACTTTTCTGCAAACCCATTTTTTGCAAATTTTGACAGGTCGGGGGTCATAAAAAATTACAAAATATTGACCAAAAATTCGAAAAATAAACCAATAATGCAGCTAGATAGATATTTTAATCAACAAATTCAGAGAGGTATTCCACTTTTAAATCGGGTAAAAATTTCAAAAGTTATGGGCTAAGCAGTGCTGGGATCTGGTCACTTTTCTGCAAACCCATTTTTTGCAAATTTTGACAGGTCGGGGGTCATAAAAAATTACAAAATATTGACCAAAAATTCGGAAAATAAACCAATAATGCAGCTAGATAGATATTTTAATAACAAATCTCAGAGAGGTATTCCACTTTTAAATCGGGTAAAAATTTCAAAAGTTATGGGCTAAGCAGTGCTGGGATCTGGTCACTTTTCTGCAAACCCATTTTTTGCAAATTTTGACAGGTCGGGGGTCATAAAAAACTACAAAATATTGACCAAAAATTCGAAAATAAACCAATAATGCAGCTAGATAGATATTTTAATAACAAATTCAGAGAGGTATTCCACTTTTAAATCGGGTAAAAATTTCAAAAGTTTGGGCTAAGCAGTGCTGGGATCTGGTCACTTTTCTGCAAACCCATTTTTTGCAAATTTTGACAGGTCGGGGGTCATAAAAAAACTACAAAATATTGACCAAAAATTCGAAAATAAAACCAATAATGCAGCTAGATAGATATTTTAATAACAAATTCAGAGAGGTATTCCACTTTTAAATCGGGTAAAAATTTCAAAAGTTTGGGCTAAGCAGTGCTGGGATCTGGTCACTTTTCTGCAAACCCATTTTTTGCAAATTTTGACAGGTCGGGGGTCATAAAAAATTACAAAATATTGACCAAAAATTCGAAAAATAAACCAATAATGCAGCTAGATAGATATTTTAATAACAAATTCAGAGAGGTATTCCACTTTTAAATCGGGTAAAAATTTCAAAAGTTTGGGCTAAGCAGTGCTGGGATCTGGTCACTTTTCTGCAAACCCATTTTTTGCAAATTTTGACAGGTCGGGGGTCATAAAAAACTACAAAATATTGACCAAAAATTCGAAAATAAACCAATAATGCAGCTAGATAGATATTTTAATAACAAATTCAGAGAGGTATTCCACTTTTAAATCGGGTAAAAATTTCAAAAGTTTGGGCTAAGCAGTGCTGGGATCTGGTCACTTTTCTGCAAACCCATTTTTTGCAAATTTTGACAGGTCGGGGGTCATAAAAAACTACAAAATATTGACCAAAAATTCGAAAATAAACCAATAATGCAGCTAGATAGATATTTTAATAACAAATTCAGAGAGGTATTCCACTTTTAAATCGGGTAAAAATTTCAAAAGTTTGGGCTAAGCAGTGCTGGGATCTGGTCACTTTTCTGCAAACCCATTTTTTGCAAATTTTGACAGGTCGGGGGTCATAAAAAATTACAAAATATTGACCAAAAATTCGAAAATAAACCAATAATGCAGCTAGATAGATATTTTAATAACAAATTCAGAGAGGTATTCCACTTTTAAATCGGGTAAAAATTTCAAAAGTTATGGGCTAAGCAGTGCTGGGATCTGGTCACTTTTCTGCAAACCCATTTTTTGCAAATTTTGACAGGTCGGGGGTCATAAAAAATTACAAAATATTGACCAAAAATTCGAAAATAAACCAATAATGCAGCTAGATAGATATTTTAATAACAAATTCAGAGAGGTATTCCACTTTTAAATCGGGTAAAAATTTCAAAAGTTTGGGCTAAGCAGTGCTGGGATCTGGTCACTTTTCTGCAAACCCATTTTTTGCAAATTTTGACAGGTCGGGGGTCATAAAAAATTACAAAATATTGACCAAAAATTCGAAAATAAACCAATAATGCAGCTAGATAGATATTTTAATAACAAATTCAGAGAGGTATTCCACTTTTAAATCGGGTAAAAATTTCAAAAGTTTGGGCTAAGCAGTGCTGGGATCTGGTCACTTTTCTGCAAACCCATTTTTTGCAAATTTTGACAGGTCGGGGGTCATAAAAAATTACAAAATATTGACCAAAAATTCGAAAATAAACCAATAATGCAGCTAGATAGATATTTTAATAACAAATTCAGAGAGGTATTCCACTTTTAAATCGGGTAAAAATTTCAAAAGTTTGGGCTAAGCAGTGCTGGGATCTGGTCACTTTTCTGCAAACCCATTTTTTGCAAATTTTGACAGGTCGGGGGTCATAAAAAATTACAAAATATTGACCAAAAATTCGAAAATAAACCAATAATGCAGCTAGATAGATATTTTAATAACAAATTCAGAGAGGTATTCCACTTTTAAATCGGGTAAAAATTTCAAAAGTTTGGGCTAAGCAGTGCTGGGATCTGGTCACTTTTCTGCAAACCCATTTTTTGCAAATTTTGACAGGTCGGGGGTCATAAAAAATTACAAAATATTGACCAAAAATTCGAAAATAAACCAATAATGCAGCTAGATAGATATTTTAATAACAAATTCAGAGAGGTATTCCACTTTTAAATCGGGTAAAAATTTCAAAAGTTTGGGCTAAGCAGTGCTGGGATCTGGTCACTTTTCTGCAAACCCATTTTTTGCAAATTTTGACAGGTCGGGGGTCATAAAAAATTACAAAATATTGACCAAAAATTCTGAAAATAAACCAATAATGCAGCTAGATAGATATTTTAATAACAAATTCAGAGAGGTATTCCACTTTTAAATCGGGTAAAAATTTCAAAAGTTTGGGCTAAGCAGTGCTGGGATCTGGTCACTTTTCTGCAAACCCATTTTTTGCAAATTTTGACAGGTCGGGGGTCATAAAAAATTACAAAATATTGACCAAAAATTCGAAAATAAACCAATAATGCAGCTAGATAGATATTTTAATAACAAATTCAGAGAGGTATTCCACTTTTAAATCGGGTAAAAATTTCAAAAGTTTGGGCTAAGCAGTGCTGGGATCTGGTCACTTTTCTGCAAACCCATTTTTTGCAAATTTTGACAGGTCGGGGGTCATAAAAAATTACAAAATATTGACCAAAAATTCGAAAATAAACCAATAATGCAGCTAGATAGATATTTTAATAACAAATTCAGAGAGGTATTCCACTTTTAAATCGGGTAAAAATTTCAAAAGTTTGGGCTAAGCAGTGCTGGGATCTGGTCACTTTTCTGCAAACCCATTTTTTGCAAATTTTGACAGGTCGGGGGTCATAAAAAACTACAAAATATTGACCAAAAATTCGAAAATAAACCAATAATGCAGCTAGATAGATATTTTAATAACAAATTCAGAGAGGTATTCCACTTTTAAATCGGGTAAAAATTTCAAAAGTTTGGGCTAAGCAGTGCTGGGATCTGGTCACTTTTCTGCAAACCCATTTTTTGCAAATTTTGACAGGTCGGGGGTCATAAAAAATTACAAAATATTGACCAAAAATTCGAAAATAAACCAATAATGCAGCTAGATAGATATTTTAATAACAAATTCAGAGAGGTATTCCACTTTTAAATCGGGTAAAAATTTCAAAAGTTATGGGCTAAGCAGTGCTGGGATCTGGTCACTTTTCTGCAAACCCATTTTTTGCAAATTTTGACAGGTCGGGGGTCATAAAAAATTACAAAATATTGACCAAAAATTCGAAAATAAACCAATAATGCAGCTAGATAGATATTTTAATAACAAATTCAGAGAGGTATTCCACTTTTAAATCGGGTAAAAATTTCAAAAGTTTGGGCTAAGCAGTGCTGGGATCTGGTCACTTTTCTGCAAACCCATTTTTTGCAAATTTTGACAGGTCGGGGGTCATAAAAAACTACAAAATATTGACCAAAAATTCGAAAATAAACCAATAATGCAGCTAGATAGATATTTTAATAACAAATTCAGAGAGGTATTCCACTTTTAAATCGGGTAAAAATTTCAAAAGTTATGGGCTAAGCAGTGCTGGGATCTGGTCACTTTTCTGCAAACCCATTTTTTGCAAATTTTGACAGGTCGGGGGTCATAAAAAATTACAAAATATTGACCAAAAATTCGAAAATAAACCAATAATGCAGCTAGATAGATATTTTAATAACAAATTCAGAGAGGTATTCCACTTTTAAATCGGGTAAAAATTTCAAAAGTTTGGGCTAAGCAGTGCTGGGATCTGGTCACTTTTCTGCAAACCCATTTTTTGCAAATTTTGACAGGTCGGGGGTCATAAAAAATTACAAAATATTGACCAAAAATTCGAAAATAAACCAATAATGCAGCTAGATAGATATTTTAATAACAAATTCAGAGAGGTATTCCACTTTTAAATCGGGTAAAAATTTCAAAAGTTATGGGCTAAGCAGTGCTGGGATCTGGTCACTTTTCTGCAAACCCATTTTTTGCAAATTTTGACAGGTCGGGGGTCATAAAAAATTACAAAATATTGACCAAAAATTCGAAAATAAACCAATAATGCAGCTAGATAGATATTTTAATAACAAATTCAGAGAGGTATTCCACTTTTAAATCGGGTAAAAATTTCAAAAGTTTGGGCTAAGCAGTGCTGGGATCTGGTCACTTTTCTGCAAACCCATTTTTTGCAAATTTTGACAGGTCGGGGGTCATAAAAAACTACAAAATATTGACCAAAAATTCGAAAATAAACCAATAATGCAGCTAGATAGATATTTTAATAACAAATTCAGAGAGGTATTCCACTTTTAAATCGGGTAAAAATTTCAAAAGTTTGGGCTAAGCAGTGCTGGGATCTGGTCACTTTTCTGCAAACCCATTTTTTGCAAATTTTGACAGGTCGGGGGTCATAAAAAATTACAAAATATTGACCAAAAATTCGAAAATAAACCAATAATGCAGCTAGATAGATATTTTAATAACAAATTCAGAGAGGTATTCCACTTTTAAATCGGGTAAAAATTTCAAAAGTTTGGGCTAAGCAGTGCTGGGATCTGGTCACTTTTCTGCAAACCCATTTTTTGCAAATTTTGACAGGTCGGGGGTCATAAAAAATTACAAAATATTGACCAAAAATTCGAAAATAAACCAATAATGCAGCTAGATAGATATTTTAATAACAAATTCAGAGAGGTATTCCACTTTTAAATCGGGTAAAAATTTCAAAAGTTTGGGCTAAGCAGTGCTGGGATCTGGTCACTTTTCTGCAAACCCATTTTTTGCAAATTTTGACAGGTCGGGGGTCATAAAAAATTACAAAATATTGACCAAAAATTCGAAAATAAACCAATAATGCAGCTAGATAGATATTTTAATAACAAATTCAGAGAGGTATTCCACTTTTAAATCGGGTAAAAATTTCAAAAGTTTGGGCTAAGCAGTGCTGGGATCTGGTCACTTTTCTGCAAACCCATTTTTTGCAAATTTTGACAGGTCGGGGGTCATAAAAAATTACAAAATATTGACCAAAAATTCGAAAATAAACCAATAATGCAGCTAGATAGATATTTTAATAACAAATTCAGAGAGGTATTCCACTTTTAAATCGGGTAAAAATTTCAAAAGTTATGGGCTAAGCAGTGCTGGGATCTGGTCACTTTTCTGCAAACCCATTTTTTGCAAATTTTGACAGGTCGGGGGTCATAAAAAATTACAAAATATTGACCAAAAATTCGAAAATAAACCAATAATGCAGCTAGATAGATATTTTAATAACAAATTCAGAGAGGTATTCCACTTTTTAAATCGGGTAAAAATTTCAAAAGTTTGGGCTAAGCAGTGCTGGGATCTGGTCACTTTTCTGCAAACCCATTTTTTGCAAATTTTGACAGGTCGGGGGTCATAAAAAATTACAAAATATTGACCAAAAATTCGAAAATAAACCAATAATGCAGCTAGATAGATATTTTAATAACAAATTCAGAGAGGTATTCCACTTTTAAATCGGGTAAAAATTTCAAAAGTTTGGGCTAAGCAGTGCTGGGATCTGGTCACTTTTCTGCAAACCCATTTTTTGCAAATTTTGACAGGTCGGGGGTCATAAAAAATTACAAAATATTGACCAAAAATTCGAAAATAAACCAATAATGCAGCTAGATAGATATTTTAATAACAAATTCAGAGAGGTATTCCACTTTTAAATCGGGTAAAAATTTCAAAAGTTTGGGCTAAGCAGTGCTGGGATCTGGTCACTTTTCTGCAAACCCATTTTTTGCAAATTTTGACAGGTCGGGGGTCATAAAAAATTACAAAATATTGACCAAAAATTCGAAAAATAAACCAATAATGCAGCTAGATAGATATTTTAATAACAAATTCAGAGAGGTATTCCACTTTTAAATCGGGTAAAAATTTCAAAAGTTTGGGCTAAGCAGTGCTGGGATCTGGTCACTTTTCTGCAAACCCATTTTTTGCAAATTTTGACAGGTCGGGGGTCATAAAAAATTACAAAATATTGACCAAAAATTCGAAAATAAACCAATAATGCAGCTAGATAGATATTTTAATAACAAATTCAGAGAGGTATTCCACTTTTAAATCGGGTAAAAATTTCAAAAGTTTGGGCTAAGCAGTGCTGGGATCTGGTCACTTTTCTGCAAACCCATTTTTTGCAAATTTTGACAGGTCGGGGGTCATAAAAAATTACAAAATATTGACCAAAAATTCGAAAATAAACCAATAATGCAGCTAGATAGATATTTTAATAACAAATTCAGAGAGGTATTCCACTTTTAAATCGGGTAAAAATTTCAAAAGTTATGGGCTAAGCAGTGCTGGGATCTGGTCACTTTTCTGCAAACCCATTTTTTGCAAATTTTGACAGGTCGGGGGTCATAAAAAATTACAAAATATTGACCAAAAATTCGAAAATAAACCAATAATGCAGCTAGATAGATATTTTAATAACAAATTCAGAGAGGTATTCCACTTTTAAATCGGGTAAAAATTTCAAAAGTTTGGGCTAAGCAGTGCTGGGATCTGGTCACTTTTCTGCAAACCCATTTTTTGCAAATTTTGACAGGTCGGGGGTCATAAAAAATTACAAAATATTGACCAAAAATTCGAAAATAAACCAATAATGCAGCTAGATAGATATTTTAATAACAAATTCAGAGAGGTATTCCACTTTTAAATCGGGTAAAAATTTCAAAAGTTTGGGCTAAGCAGTGCTGGGATCTGGTCACTTTTCTGCAAACCCATTTTTTGCAAATTTTGACAGGTCGGGGGTCATAAAAAATTACAAAATATTGACCAAAAATTCGAAAATAAACCAATAATGCAGCTAGATAGATATTTTAATAACAAATTCAGAGAGGTATTCCACTTTTAAATCGGGTAAAAATTTCAAAAGTTATGGGCTAAGCAGTGCTGGGATCTGGTCACTTTTCTGCAAACCCATTTTTTGCAAATTTTGACAGGTCGGGGGTCATAAAAAATTACAAAATATTGACCAAAAATTCGAAAATAAACCAATAATGCAGCTAGATAGATATTTTAATAACAAATTCAGAGAGGTATTCCACTTTTAAATCGGGTAAAAATTTCAAAAGTTTGGGCTAAGCAGTGCTGGGATCTGGTCACTTTTCTGCAAACCCATTTTTTGCAAATTTTGACAGGTCGGGGGTCATAAAAAATTACAAAATATTGACCAAAAATCCGAAAATAAACCAATAATGCAGCTAGATAGATATTTTAATAACAAATTCAGAGAGGTATTCCACTTTTAAATCGGGTAAAAATTTCAAAAGTTATGGGCTAAGCAGTGCTGGGATCTGGTCACTTTTCTGCAAACCCATTTTTTGCAAATTTTGACAGGTCGGGGGTCATAAAAAATTACAAAATATTGACCAAAAATTCGAAAATAAACCAATAATGCAGCTAGATAGATATTTTAATAACAAATTCAGAGAGGTATTCCACTTTTAAATCGGGTAAAAATTTCAAAAGTTTGGGCTAAGCAGTGCTGGGATCTGGTCACTTTTCTGCAAACCCATTTTTTGCAAATTTTGACAGGTCGGGGGTCATAAAAAATTACAAAATATTGACCAAAAATTCGAAAATAAACCAATAATGCAGCTAGATAGATATTTTAATAACAAATTCAGAGAGGTATTCCACTTTTAAATCGGGTAAAAATTTCAAAAGTTTGGGCTAAGCAGTGCTGGGATCTGGTCACTTTTCTGCAAACCCATTTTTTGCAAATTTTGACAGGTCGGGGGTCATAAAAAATTACAAAATATTGACCAAAAATTCGAAAATAAAACCAATAATGCAGCTAGATAGATATTTTAATAACAAATTCAGAGAGGTATTCCACTTTTAAATCGGGTAAAAATTTCAAAAGTTATGGGCTAAGCAGTGCTGGGATCTGGTCACTTTTCTGCAAACCCATTTTTTTGCAAATTTTGACAGGTCGGGGGTCATAAAAAATTACAAAATATTGACCAAAAATTCGAAAATAAACCAATAATGCAGCTAGATAGATATTTTAATAACAAATTCAGAGAGGTATTCCACTTTTAAATCGGGTAAAAATTTCAAAAGTTTGGGCTAAGCAGTGCTGGGATCTGGTCACTTTTCTGCAAACCCATTTTTTGCAAATTTTGACAGGTCGGGGGTCATAAAAAATTACAAAATATTGACCAAAAATTCGAAAATAAACCAATAATGCAGCTAGATAGATATTTTAATAACAAATTCAGAGAGGTATTCCACTTTTAAATCGGGTAAAAATTTCAAAAGTTATGGGCTAAGCAGTGCTGGGATCTGGTCACTTTTCTGCAAACCCATTTTTTGCAAATTTTGACAGGTCGGGGGTCATAAAAAATTACAAAATATTGACCAAAAATTCGAAAATAAACCAATAATGCAGCTAGATAGATATTTTAATAACAAATTCAGAGAGGTATTCCACTTTTAAATCGGGTAAAAATTTCAAAAGTTATGGGCTAAGCAGTGCTGGGATCTGGTCACTTTTCTGCAAACCCATTTTTTTGCAAATTTTGACAGGTCGGGGGTCATAAAAAATTACAAAATATTGACCAAAAATTCGAAAATAAACCAATAATGCAGCTAGATAGATATTTTAATAACAAATTCAGAGAGGTATTCCACTTTTAAATCGGGTAAAAATTTCAAAAGTTTGGGCTAAGCAGTGCTGGGATCTGGTCACTTTTCTGCAAACCCATTTTTTGCAAATTTTGACAGGTCGGGGGTCATAAAAAATTACAAAATATTGACCAAAAATTCGAAAATAAACCAATAATGCAGCTAGATAGATATTTTAATAACAAATTCAGAGAGGTATTCCACTTTTAAATCGGGTAAAAATTTCAAAAGTTATGGGCTAAGCAGTGCTGGGATCTGGTCACTTTTCTGCAAACCCATTTTTTGCAAATTTTGACAGGTCGGGGGTCATAAAAAATTACAAAATATTGACCAAAAATTCGAAAATAAACCAATAATGCAGCTAGATAGATATTTTAATAACAAATTCAGAGAGGTATTCCACTTTTAAATCGGGTAAAAATTTCAAAAGTTTGGGCTAAGCAGTGCTGGGATCTGGTCACTTTTCTGCAAACCCATTTTTTGCAAATTTTGACAGGTCGGGGGTCATAAAAAATTACAAAATATTGACCAAAAATTCGAAAATAAACCAATAATGCAGCTAGATAGATATTTTAATAACAAATTCAGAGAGGTATTCCACTTTTAAATCGGGTAAAAATTTCAAAAGTTATGGGCTAAGCAGTGCTGGGATCTGGTCACTTTTCTGCAAACCCATTTTTTGCAAATTTTGACAGGTCGGGGGTCATAAAAAATTACAAAATATTGACCAAAAATTCGAAAATAAACCAATAATGCAGCTAGATAGATATTTTAATAACAAATTCAGAGAGGTATTCCACTTTTAAATCGGGTAAAAATTTCAAAAGTTATGGGCTAAGCAGTGCTGGGATCTGGTCACTTTTCTGCAAACCCATTTTTTGCAAATTTTGACAGGTCGGGGGGTCATAAAAATTACAAAATATTGACCAAAAATTCGAAAAATAAACCAATAATGCAGCTAGATAGATATTTTAATAACAAATTCAGAGAGGTATTCCACTTTTAAATCGGGTAAAAATTTCAAAAGTTATGGGCTAAGCAGTGCTGGGATCTGGTCACTTTTCTGCAAACCCATTTTTTGCAAATTTTGACAGGTCGGGGGTCATAAAAAATTACAAAATATTGACCAAAAATTCGAAAAATAAACCAATAATGCAGCTAGATAGATATTTTAATAACAAATTCAGAGAGGTATTCCACTTTTAAATCGGGTAAAAATTTCAAAAGTTTGGGCTAAGCAGTGCTGGGATCTGGTCACTTTTCTGCAAACCCATTTTTTGCAAATTTTGACAGGTCGGGGGTCATAAAAAATTACAAAATATTGACCAAAAATTCGAAAATAAACCAATAATGCAGCTAGATAGATATTTTAATAACAAATTCAGAGAGGTATTCCACTTTTAAATCGGGTAAAAATTTCAAAAGTTTGGGCTAAGCAGTGCTGGGATCTGGTCACTTTTCTGCAAACCCATTTTTTGCAAATTTTGACAGGTCGGGGGTCATAAAAAATTACAAAATATTGACCAAAAATTCGAAAAATAAACCAATAATGCAGCTAGATAGATATTTTAATAACAAATTCAGAGAGGTATTCCACTTTTAAATCGGGTAAAAATTTCAAAAGTTTGGGCTAAGCAGTGCTGGGATCTGGTCACTTTTCTGCAAACCCATTTTTTGCAAATTTTGACAGGTCGGGGGTCATAAAAAATTACAAAATATTGACCAAAAATTCGAAAAATAAACCAATAATGCAGCTAGATAGATATTTTAATAACAAATTCAGAGAGGTATTCCACTTTTAAATCGGGTAAAAATTTCAAAAGTTATGGGCTAAGCAGTGCTGGGATCTGGTCACTTTTCTGCAAACCCATTTTTTTGCAAATTTTGACAGGTCGGGGGTCATAAAAAATTACAAAATATTGACCAAAAAATTCGAAAAATAAAACCAATAATGCAGCTAGATAGATATTTGAATAACAAATTCAGAGAGGTATTCCACTTTTAAATCGGGTAAAAATTTCAAAAGGTTTGGGCTAAGCAGTGCTGGGATCTGGTCACTTTTCTGCAAACCCATTTTTGCAAATTTTGACAGGTCGGGGGGTCATAAAAAAACTACAAAATATTGACCAAAAATTCGAAAATAAACCAATAATGCAGCTAGATAGATATTTTAATAACAAATTCAGAGAGGTATTCCACTTTTAAATCGGGTAAAAATTTCAAAAGTTATGGGCTAAGCAGTGCTGGGATCTGGTCACTTTTCTGCAAACCCATTTTTTGCAAATTTTGACAGGTCGGGGGTCATAAAAAATTACAAAATATTGACCAAAAATCCGAAAAATAAACCAATAATGCAGCTAGATAGATATTTTAATAACAAATTCAGAGAGGTATTCCACTTTTAAATCGGGTAAAAATTTCAAAAGTTATGGGCTAAGCAGTGCTGGGATCTGGTCACTTTTCTGCAAACCCATTTTTTGCAAATTTTGACAGGTCGGGGGTCATAAAAAATTACAAAATATTGACCAAAAATTCGAAAATAAACCAATAATGCAGCTAGATAGATATTTTAACAACAAATTCAGAGAGGTATTCCACTTTTTAAATCGGGTAAAAATTTCAAAAGTTTGGGCTAAGCAGTGCTGGGATCTGGTCACTTTTCTGCAAACCCATTTTTTGCAAATTTTGACAGGTCGGGGGTCATAAAAAATTACAAAATATTGACCAAAAAATTCGAAAATAAACCAATAATGCAGCTAGATAGATATTTTAATAACAAATTCAGAGAGGTATTCCACTTTTAAATCGGGTAAAAATTTCAAAAGTTATGGGCTAAGCAGTGCTGGGATCTGGTCACTTTTCTGCAAACCCATTTTTTGCAAATTTTGACAGGTCAGGGGGGGTCATAAAAAATTACAAAATATTGACCAAAAATTCGAAAATAAACCAATAATGCAGCTAGATAGATATTTGAATAACAAATTCAGAGAGGTATTCCACTTTTAAATCGGGTAAAAATTTCAAAAGTTTGGGCTAAGCAGTGCTGGGATCTGGTCACTTTTCTGCAAACCCATTTTTTGCAAATTTTGACAGGTCGGGGGGTCATAAAAAATTACAAAATATTGACCAAAAAATTCGAAAATAAACCAATAATGCAGCTAGATAGATATTTGAATAACAAATTCAGAGAGGTATTCCACTTTTAAATCGGGTAAAAATTTCAAAAGTTTGGGCTAAGCAGTGCTGGGATCTGGTCACTTTTCTGCAAACCCATTTTTTGCAAATTTTGACAGGTCGGGGGTCATAAAAAACTACAAAATATTGACCAAAAATCCGAAAATAAACCAATAATGCAGCTAGATAGATATTTTAATAACAAATTCAGAGAGGTATTCCACTTTTAAATCGGGTAAAAATTTCAAAAGTTTGGGCTAAGCAGTGCTGGGATCTGGTCACTTTTCTGCAAACCCATTTTTTGCAAATTTTGACAGGTCGGGGGTCATAAAAATTACAAAATATTGACCAAAAATTCGAAAATAAACCAATAATGCAGCTAGATAGATATTCGAATAACAAATTCAGAGAGGTATTCCACTTTTAAATCGGGTAAAAATTTCAAAAGTTTGGGCTTAAGCAGTGCTGGGATCTGGTCACTTTTCTGCAAACCCATTTTTTGCAAATTTTGACAGGTCGGGGGTCATAAAAAATTACAAAACATTGACCAAAAAATTCGAAAAATAAAACCAATAATGCAGCTAGATAGATATTTAATAACAAATTCAGAGAGGTATTCCACTTTTAAATCGGGTAAAAATTTCAAAAGTTTGGGCTAAGCAGTGCTGGGATCTGGTCACTTTTCTGCAAACCCATTTTTTTGCAAATTTTGACAGGTCGTGGGGGGTCATAAAAAATTACAAAACATTGACCAAAAATTCGAAAATAAACCAATAATGCAGCTAGATAGATATTTTAATAACAAATTCAGAGAGGTATTCCCACTTTTAAATCGGGTAAAAATTTCAAAAGGTTTGGGCTAAGGATCTGGACAATCACTTTTCTGCAAACCCATTTTTTTGCAAATTTGGAAATGAAAGGTCGGGGGATAAAAAATTACAAAATATTGACAACCAATTCGCAAAAAAAACCAAAATGCAGCCAGATAGATATTTTAATAAAAACAAAGAGGTATCCCACTTTAAATCGGGTAAAAATTTCAAAAGTTTGGGCTAAGCAGTGGGATCTGGTCACTTTTCTGCAAAAACCCATTTTTGTAAATTTTGACAGGTCGGGGGGTCAAAAAAAATTACAAAATATTGACCAAAAAATTGAAAATAAACCAATAATGCAGCTAGATAGATATTTTAATAACAAATTCAGAGAGGTATTCCACTTTCAAATCGGGTAAAAATTTCAAAAGTTTGGGCTAAGCAGTGCTGGGATCTGGTCACTTTTCTGCAAACCCATTTTTGCAAATTTTTGACAGGTCGGGGGTCATAAAAAATTACAAAATATTGACCAAAAATTCGAAAATAAACCAATAATGCAGCTAGATAGATATTTTAATAACAAATTCAGAGAGGTATTCCACTTTTTAAATCGGGTAAAAAATTTCAAAAGTTTGGGCTAAGCAGTGCTGGGATCTGGTCACTTTTCTGCAAACCCATTTTTTGCAAATTTTGACAGGTCGGGGGTCATAAAAACATCACAAAATATTGACCAAAATTTGAAAATAAACCAATAATGCAGAAGCGGATAGATATTAATAACAAAAATTGAGAGAGGTATTCCACTTTTAAATCGGGGAAAAATTTCAAAAGTTTGGGCTAAGCAGTGCTGGGATCTGGTCACTTTTCGTAAACCCATTTTTTGCAAACTTTTGACAGGTCGGGGGTCATAAAAAATTACAAAACATTGACCAAAAATTGGAAAATAAACCAATAATGCAGCTAGATAGATATTTTAACAACAAATTCAGAGAGGCATTCCACTTTTAAATCGGGTAAAAATTTCAAAAAGTTTGGGCTAAGCAGTGCTGGGATCTGGTCACTTTTCTGCAAACCCATTTTTTGCAAATTTTGACAGGTCGGGGGTCATAAAAAAAACTACAAAAATATTGACCAAAAATTCGAAAATAAACCAATAATGCAGCTAGATAGATATTTTAATAACAAATTCAGAGAGGTATTCCACTTTTTAAATCGGGGTAAAAATTTCAAAAGGTTTGGGCTAAGCAGTGCTGGGATCTGGTCACTTTTCTGCAAACCCATTTTTTGCAAATTTTGACAGGTCGGGGGTCATAAAAACTACAAAATATTGACCAAAAATTCGAAAATAAACCAATAATGCAGCTAGATAGATATTTTAATAACAAATTCAGAGAGGTATTCCACTTTTAAATCGGGTAAAAATTTCAAAAGTTATGGGCTAAGCAGTGCTGGGATCTGGTCACTTTTCTGCAAACCCATTTTTTTTGCAAATTTTGACAGGTCGGGGGTCATAAAAACTACAAAATATTGACCAAAAATTCGAAAATAAACCAATAATGCAGCTAGATAGATATTTTAATAACAAATTCAGAGAGGTATTCCACTTTTAAATCGGGTAAAAATTTCAAAAGTTATGGGCTAAGCAGTGCTGGGATCTGGTCACTTTTCTGCAAACCCATTTTTTGCAAATTTTGACAGGTCGGGGGTCATAAAAAATTACAAAATATTGACCAAAAATTCGAAAATAAACCAATGATGCAGCTAGATAGATATTTTAATAACAAATTCAGAGAGGTATTCCACTTTTTAAATCGGGTAAAAATTTCAAAAGTTTGGGCTAAGCAGTGCTGGGATCTGGTCACTTTTCTGCAAACCCATTTTTTGCAAATTTTGACAGGTCGGGGGTCATAAAAAATTACAAAATATTGACCAAAAAATTCGAAAATAAACCAATAATGCAGCTAGATAGATATTTTAATAACAAATTCAGAGAGGTATTCCACTTTTAAATCGGGTAAAAATTTCAAAAGTTATGGGCTAAGCAGTGCTGGGATCTGGTCACTTTTCTGCAAACCCATTTTTTGCAAATTTTGACAGGTCGGGGGTCATAAAAAATTACAAAATATTGACCAAAAATTCGAAAATAAACCAATAATGCAGCTAGATAGATATTTTAATAACAAATTCAGAGAGGTATTCCACTTTTAAATCGGGTAAAAATTTCAAAAGTTATGGGCTAAGCAGTGCTGGGATCTGGTCACTTTTCTGCAAACCCATTTTTTGCAAATTTTGACAGGTCGGGGGTCATAAAAAATTACAAAATATTGACCAAAAATTCGAAAATAAACCAATAATGCAGCTAGATAGATATTTTAATAACAAATTCAGAGAGGTATTCCACTTTTAAATCGGGTAAAAATTTCAAAAGTTATGGGCTAAGCAGTGCTGGGATCTGGTCACTTTTCTGCAAACCCATTTTTTTGCAAATTTTGACAGGTCGGGGGGTCATAAAAAATTACAAAATATTGACCAAAAATCTCGAAAATAAACCAATAATGCAGCTAGATAGATATTTTAATAACAAATTCAGAGAGGTATTCCACTTTTAAATCGGGTAAAAATTTCAAAAGTTATGGGCTAAGCAGTGCTGGGATCTGGTCACTTTTCTGCAAACCCATTTTTTGCAAATTTTGACAGGTCGGGGGGTCATAAAAAATTACAAAATATTGACCAAAAATTCGAAAATAAACCAATAATGCAGCTAGATAGATATTTTAATAACAAATTCAGAGAGGTATTCCACTTTTAAATCGGGTAAAAATTTCAAAAGTTATGGGCTAAGCAGTGCTGGGATCTGGTCACTTTTCTGCAAACCCATTTTTTGCAAATTTTGACAGGTCGGGGGTCATAAAAAATTACAAAATATTGACCAAAAATTCGGAAAATAAACCAATAATGCAGCTAGATAGATATTTTAATAACAAATTCAGAGAGGTATTCCACTTTTAAATCGGGTAAAAATTTCAAAAGTTATGGGCTAAGCAGTGCTGGGATCTGGTCACTTTTCTGCAAACCCATTTTTTGCAAATTTTGACAGGTCGGGGGTCATAAAAATTACAAAATATTGACCAAAAATTCGAAAATAAACCAATAATGCAGCTAGATAGATATTTTAATAACAAATTCAGAGAGGTATTCCACTTTTAAATCGGGTAAAAATTTCAAAAGTTTGGGCTAAGCAGTGCTGGGATCTGGTCACTTTTCTGCAAACCCATTTTTTGCAAATTTTGACAGGTCGGGGGTCATAAAAAATTACAAAATATTGACCAAAAATTCGAAAATAAACCAATAATGCAGCTAGATAGATATTTTAATAACAAATTCAGAGAGGTATTCCACTTTTAAATCGGGTAAAAATTTCAAAAGTTATGGGCTAAGCAGTGCTGGGATCTGGTCACTTTTCTGCAAACCCATTTTTTGCAAATTTTGACAGGTCGGGGGTCATAAAAAATTACAAAATATTGACCAAAAATTCGAAAATAAACCAATAATGCAGCTAGATAGATATTTTAATAACAAATTCAGAGAGGTATTCCACTTTTAAATCGGGTAAAAATTTCAAAAGTTATGGGCTAAGCAGTGCTGGGATCTGGTCACTTTTCTGCAAACCCATTTTTTGCAAATTTTGACAGGTCGGGGGTCATAAAAATTACAAAATATTGACCAAAAATTCGAAAATAAACCAATAATGCAGCTAGATAGATATTTTAATAACAAATTCAGAGAGGTATTCCACTTTTAAATCGGGTAAAAATTTCAAAAGTTTGGGCTAAGCAGTGCTGGGATCTGGTCACTTTTCTGCAAACCCATTTTTTTGCAAATTTTGACAGGTCGGGGGTCATAAAAAATTACAAAATATTGACCAAAAATTCGAAAAATAAACCAATAATGCAGCTAGATAGATATTTTAATAACAAATTCAGAGAGGTATTCCACTTTTAAATCGGGTAAAAATTTCAAAAGTTATGGGCTAAGCAGTGCTGGGATCTGGTCACTTTTCTGCAAACCCATTTTTTGCAAATTTTGACAGGTCGGGGGGTCATAAAAAATTACAAAATATTGACCAAAAATTCGAAAATAAACCAATAATGCAGCTAGATAGATATTTTAATAACAAATTCAGAGAGGTATTCCACTTTTAAATCGGGTAAAAAATTTCAAAAGTTTGGGCTAAGCAGTGCTGGGATCTGGTCACTTTTCTGCAAACCCATTTTTTGCAAATTTTGACAGGTCGGGGGTCATAAAAAATTACAAAATATTGACCAAAAATTCGAAAATAAACCAATAATGCAGCTAGATAGATATTTTAATAACAAATTCAGAGAGGTATTCCACTTTTAAATCGGGTAAAAATTTCAAAAGTTTGGGCTAAGCAGTGCTGGGATCTGGTCACTTTTCTGCAAACCCATTTTTTGCAAATTTTGACAGGTCGGGGGTCATAAAAAATTACAAAATATTGACCAAAAATTCGAAAATAAACCAATAATGCAGCTAGATAGATATTTTAATAACAAATTCAGAGAGGTATTCCACTTTTAAATCGGGTAAAAATTTCAAAAGTTATGGGCTAAGCAGTGCTGGGATCTGGTCACTTTTCTGCAAACCCATTTTTTGCAAATTTTGACAGGTCGGGGGTCATAAAAAATTACAAAATATTGACCAAAAATTCGAAAATAAACCAATAATGCAGCTAGATAGATATTTTAATAACAAATTCAGAGAGGTATTCCACTTTTAAATCGGGTAAAAATTTCAAAAGTTATGGGCTAAGCAGTGCTGGGATCTGGTCACTTTTCTGCAAACCCATTTTTTGCAAATTTTGACAGGTCGGGGGTCATAAAAAATTACAAAATATTGACCAAAAATTCGAAAATAAACCAATAATGCAGCTAGATAGATATTTTAATAACAAATTCAGAGAGGTATTCCACTTTTAAATCGGGTAAAAATTTCAAAAGTTTGGGCTAAGCAGTGCTGGGATCTGGTCACTTTTCTGCAAACCCATTTTTTTGCAAATTTTGACAGGTCGGGGGTCATAAAAAATTACAAAATATTGACCAAAAATTCGAAAATAAACCAATAATGCAGCTAGATAGATATTTTAATAACAAATTCAGAGAGGTATTCCACTTTTAAATCGGGTAAAAATTTCAAAAGTTATGGGCTAAGCAGTGCTGGGATCTGGTCACTTTTCTGCAAACCCATTTTTTGCAAATTTTGACAGGTCGGGGGTCATAAAAAATTACAAAATATTGACCAAAAATTCGAAAATAAACCAATAATGCAGCTAGATAGATATTTTAATAACAAATTCAGAGAGGTATTCCACTTTTAAATCGGGTAAAAATTTCAAAAGTTTGGGCTAAGCAGTGCTGGGATCTGGTCACTTTTCTGCAAACCCATTTTTTGCAAATTTTGACAGGTCGGGGGTCATAAAAAATTACAAAATATTGACCAAAAATTCGAAAATAAACCAATAATGCAGCTAGATAGATATTTTAATAACAAATTCAGAGAGGTATTCCACTTTTAAATCGGGTAAAAATTTCAAAAGTTATGGGCTAAGCAGTGCTGGGATCTGGTCACTTTTCTGCAAACCCATTTTTTGCAAATTTTGACAGGTCGGGGGTCATAAAAAATTACAAAATATTGACCAAAAATTCGAAAATAAACCAATAATGCAGCTAGATAGATATTTTAATAACAAATTCAGAGAGGTATTCCACTTTTAAATCGGGTAAAAATTTCAAAAGTTATGGGCTAAGCAGTGCTGGGATCTGGTCACTTTTCTGCAAACCCATTTTTTGCAAATTTTGACAGGTCGGGGGTCATAAAAAATTACAAAATATTGACCAAAAATTCGAAAATAAACCAATAATGCAGCTAGATAGATATTTTAATAACAAATTCAGAGAGGTATTCCACTTTTAAATCGGGTAAAAATTTCAAAAGTTATGGGCTAAGCAGTGCTGGGATCTGGTCACTTTTCTGCAAACCCATTTTTTGCAAATTTTGACAGGTCGGGGGTCATAAAAAATTACAAAATATTGACCAAAAATTCGAAAATAAACCAATAATGCAGCTAGATAGATATTTTAATAACAAATTCAGAGAGGTATTCCACTTTTAAATCGGGTAAAAATTTCAAAAGTTATGGGCTAAGCAGTGCTGGGATCTGGTCACTTTTCTGCAAACCCATTTTTTGCAAATTTTGACAGGTCGGGGGTCATAAAAAATTACAAAATATTGACCAAAAATTCGAAAATAAACCAATAATGCAGCTAGATAGATATTTTAATAACAAATTCAGAGAGGTATTCCACTTTTAAATCGGGTAAAAATTTCAAAAGTTATGGGCTAAGCAGTGCTGGGATCTGGTCACTTTTCTGCAAACCCATTTTTTGCAAATTTTGACAGGTCGGGGGTCATAAAAAATTACAAAATATTGACCAAAAATTCGAAAATAAACCAATAATGCAGCTAGATAGATATTTTAATAACAAATTCAGAGAGGTATTCCACTTTTAAATCGGGTAAAAATTTCAAAAGTTATGGGCTAAGCAGTGCTGGGATCTGGTCACTTTTCTGCAAACCCATTTTTTGCAAATTTTGACAGGTCGGGGGTCATAAAAAATTACAAAATATTGACCAAAAATTCGAAAATAAACCAATAATGCAGCTAGATAGATATTTTAATAACAAATTCAGAGAGGTATTCCACTTTTAAATCGGGTAAAAATTTCAAAAGTTATGGGCTAAGCAGTGCTGGGATCTGGTCACTTTTCTGCAAACCCATTTTTTTGCAAATTTTGACAGGTCGGGGGTCATAAAAAATTACAAAATATTGACCAAAAATTCGAAAATAAACCAATAATGCAGCTAGATAGATATTTTAATAACAAATTCAGAGAGGTATTCCACTTTTAAATCGGGTAAAAATTTCAAAAGTTATGGGCTAAGCAGTGCTGGGATCTGGTCACTTTTCTGCAAACCCATTTTTTGCAAATTTTGACAGGTCGGGGGTCATAAAAAATTACAAAATATTGACCAAAAATTCGAAAATAAACCAATAATGCAGCTAGATAGATATTTTAATAACAAATTCAGAGAGGTATTCCACTTTTAAATCGGGTAAAAATTTCAAAAGTTATGGGCTAAGCAGTGCTGGGATCTGGTCACTTTTCTGCAAACCCATTTTTTGCAAATTTTGACAGGTCGGGGGTCATAAAAAATTACAAAAATATTGACCAAAAATTCGAAAATAAACCAATAATGCAGCTAGATAGATATTTTAATAACAAATTCAGAGAGGTATTCCACTTTTAAATCGGGTAAAAATTTCAAAAGTTTGGGCTAAGCAGTGCTGGGATCTGGTCACTTTTCTGCAAACCCATTTTTTGCAAATTTTGACAGGTCGGGGGTCATAAAAAATTACAAAATATTGACCAAAAATTCGAAAATAAACCAATAATGCAGCTAGATAGATATTTTAATAACAAATTCAGAGAGGTATTCCACTTTTAAATCGGGTAAAAATTTCAAAAGTTATGGGCTAAGCAGTGCTGGGATCTGGTCACTTTTCTGCAAACCCATTTTTTGCAAATTTTGACAGGTCGGGGGTCATAAAAAATTACAAAATATTGACCAAAAATTCGAAAAATAAACCAATAATGCAGCTAGATAGATATTTTAATAACAAATTCAGAGAGGTATTCCACTTTTAAATCGGGTAAAAATTTCAAAAGTTATGGGCTAAGCAGTGCTGGGATCTGGTCACTTTTCTGCAAACCCATTTTTTGCAAATTTTGACAGGTCGGGGGTCATAAAAAATTACAAAATATTGACCAAAAATTCGAAAATAAACCAATAATGCAGCTAGATAGATATTTTAATAACAAATTCAGAGAGGTATTCCACTTTTAAATCGGGTAAAAATTTCAAAAGTTATGGGCTAAGCAGTGCTGGGATCTGGTCACTTTTCTGCAAACCCATTTTTTGCAAATTTTGACAGGTCGGGGGTCATAAAAAATTACAAAATATTGACCAAAAATTCGAAAATAAACCAATAATGCAGCTAGATAGATATTTTAATAACAAATTCAGAGAGGTATTCCACTTTTAAATCGGGTAAAAATTTCAAAAGTTATGGGCTAAGCAGTGCTGGGATCTGGTCACTTTTCTGCAAACCCATTTTTTTGCAAATTTTGACAGGTCGGGGGTCATAAAAAATTACAAAATATTGACCAAAAATTCGAAAATAAACCAATAATGCAGCTAGATAGATATTTTAATAACAAATTCAGAGAGGTATTCCACTTTTAAATCGGGTAAAAATTTCAAAAGTTATGGGCTAAGCAGTGCTGGGATCTGGTCACTTTTCTGCAAACCCATTTTTTGCAAATTTTGACAGGTCGGGGGTCATAAAAAATTACAAAATATTGACCAAAAATTCGAAAATAAACCAATAATGCAGCTAGATAGATATTTTAATAACAAATTCAGAGAGGTATTCCACTTTTAAATCGGGTAAAAATTTCAAAAGTTTGGGCTAAGCAGTGCTGGGATCTGGTCACTTTTCTGCAAACCCATTTTTTGCAAATTTTGACAGGTCGGGGGTCATAAAAAATTACAAAATATTGACCAAAAATTCGAAAATAAACCAATAATGCAGCTAGATAGATATTTTAATAACAAATTCAGAGAGGTATTCCACTTTTAAATCGGGTAAAAATTTCAAAAGTTATGGGCTAAGCAGTGCTGGGATCTGGTCACTTTTCTGCAAACCCATTTTTTGCAAATTTTGACAGGTCGGGGGTCATAAAAAATTACAAAATATTGACCAAAAATTCGAAAATAAACCAATAATGCAGCTAGATAGATATTTTAATAACAAATTCAGAGAGGTATTCCACTTTTAAATCGGGTAAAAATTTCAAAAGTTATGGGCTAAGCAGTGCTGGGATCTGGTCACTTTTCTGCAAACCCATTTTTTGCAAATTTTGACAGGTCGGGGGTCATAAAAAATTACAAAATATTGACCAAAAATTCGAAAATAAACCAATAATGCAGCTAGATAGATATTTTAATAACAAATTCAGAGAGGTATTCCACTTTTAAATCGGGTAAAAATTTCAAAAGTTTGGGCTAAGCAGTGCTGGGATCTGGTCACTTTTCTGCAAACCCATTTTTTGCAAATTTTGACAGGTCGGGGGTCATAAAAAATTACAAAATATTGACCAAAAATTCGAAAATAAACCAATAATGCAGCTAGATAGATATTTTAATAACAAATTCAGAGAGGTATTCCACTTTTAAATCGGGTAAAAATTTCAAAAGTTATGGGCTAAGCAGTGCTGGGATCTGGTCACTTTTCTGCAAACCCATTTTTTGCAAATTTTGACAGGTCGGGGGTCATAAAAAATTACAAAATATTGACCAAAAATTCGAAAATAAACCAATAATGCAGCTAGATAGATATTTTAATAACAAATTCAGAGAGGCATTCCACTTTTAAATCGGGTAAAAATTTCCAAAAGTTATGGGCTAAGCAGTGCTGGGATCTGGTCACTTTTCTGCAAACCCATTTTTTTGCAAATTTTGACAGGTCGGGGGTCATAAAAAATTACAAAATATTGACCAAAAATTCGAAAATAAACCAATAATGCAGCTAGATAGATATTTTAATAACAAATTCAGAGAGGTATTCCACTTTTAAATCGGGTAAAAATTTCAAAAGTTTGGGCTAAGCAGTGCTGGGATCTGGTCACTTTTCTGCAAACCCATTTTTTGCAAATTTTGACAGGTCGGGGGTCATAAAAAACTACAAAATATTGACCAAAAATTCGAAAATAAACCAATAATGCAGCTAGATAGATATTTTAACAACAAATTCAGAGAGGTATTCCACTTTTAAATCGGGTAAAAATTTCAAAAGTTTGGGCTAAGCAGTGCTGGGATCTGGTCACTTTTCTGCAAACCCATTTTTTGCAAATTTTGACAGGTCGGGGGTCATAAAAAATTACAAAATATTGACCAAAAATTCGAAAATAAACCAATAATGCAGCTAGATAGATATTTTAATAACAAATTCAGAGAGGTATTCCACTTTTAAATCGGGTAAAAATTTCAAAAGTTTGGGCTAAGCAGTGCTGGGATCTGGTCACTTTTCTGCAAACCCATTTTTTGCAAATTTTGACAGGTCGGGGGTCATAAAAAATTAAAAAATATTGACCAAAAATTCGAAAATAAACCAATAATGCAGCTAGATAGATATTTTAATAACAAATTCAGAGAGGTATTCCACTTTTAAATCGGGTAAAAATTTCAAAAGTTTTGGGCTAAGCAGTGCTGGGATCTGGTCACTTTTCTGCAAACCCATTTTTTGCAAATTTTAACAGGTCGGGGGTCATAAAAAACTACAAAATATTGACCAAAAATTCGAAAATAAACCAATAATGTAGCTAGATAGATATTTTAATAACAAATTCAGAGAGGTATTCCACTTTTAAATCGGGTAAAAATTTCAAAAGTTATGGGCTAAGCAGTGCTGGGTTCTGGTCACTTTTCTGCAAACCCATTTTTTGCAAATTTTGACAGGTCGGGGGTCATAAAAAATTACAAAATATTGACCAAAAATTCGAAAATAAACCAATAATGCAGCTAGATAGATATTTTAATAACAAATTCAGAGAGGTATTCCACTTTTAAATCGGGTAAAAATTTCAAAAGTTTGGGCTAAGCAGTGCTGGGATCTGGTCACTTTTCTGCAAACCCATTTTTTGCAAATTTTGACAGGTCGGGGGTCATAAAAAATTACAAAATATTGACCAAAAATTCGAAAAATAAACCAATGATGCAGCTAGATAGATATTTTAATAACAAATTCAGAGAGGTATTCCACTTTTAAATCGGGTAAAAATTTCAAAAGTTATGGGCTAAGCAGTGCTGGGATCTGGTCACTTTTCTGCAAACCCATTTTTTTGCAAATTTTGACAGGTCGGGGGTCATAAAAAATTAAAAAATATTGACCAAAAATTCGAAAATAAACCAATAATGCAGCTAGATAGATATTTTAACAACAAATTCAGAGAGGTATTCCACTTTTAAATCGGGTAAAAATTTCAAAAGTTATGGGCTAAGCAGTGCTGGGATCTTGTCACTTTTCTGCAAACCCATTTTTTGCAAATTTTGACAGGTCGGGGGTCATAAAAAATTACAAAATATTGACCAAAAATTCGAAAATAAACCAATAATGTAGCTAGATAGATATTTTAATAACAAATTCAGAGAGGCATTCCACTTTTAAATCGGGTAAAAATTTCCAAAAGTTATGGGCTAAGCAGTGCTGGGATCTGGTCACTTTTCTGCAAACCCATTTTTTTGCAAATTTTGACAGGTCGGGGGTCATAAAAAATTACAAAATATTGACCAAAAATTCGAAAATAAACCAATAATGCAGCTAGATAGATATTTTAATAACAAATTCAGAGAGGTATTCCACTTTTAAATCGGGTAAAAATTTCAAAAGTTATGGGCTAAGCAGTGCTGGGATCTGGTCACTTTTCTGCAAACCCATTTTTTGCAAATTTTGACAGGTCGGGGGTCATAAAAAACTACAAAATATTGACCAAAAATTCGAAAATAAACCAATAATGCAGCTAGATAGATATTTGAATAACAAATTCAGAGAGGTATTCCACTTTTAAATCGGGTAAAAATTTCAAAAGTTTGGGCTAAGCAGTGCTGGGATCTGGTCACTTTTCTGCAAACCCATTTTTTGCAAATTTTGACAGGTCGGGGGTCATAAAAAATTACAAAACATTGACCAAAAATTCGAAAATAAACCAATGATGCAGCTAGATAGATATTTTAATAACAAATTCAGAGAGGCATTCCACTTTTAAATCGGGTAAAAATTTCAAAAGTTATGGGCTAAGCAGTGCTGGGATCTGGTCACTTTTCTGCAAACCCATTTTTTTTGCAAATTTTGACAGGTCGGGGGTCATAAAAAATTACAAAATATTGACCAAAAATTCGAAAATAAACCAATAATGCAGCTAGATAGATATTCGAATAACAAATTCAGAGAGGTATTCCACTTTTAAATCGGGTAAAAATTTCAAAAGTTATGGGCTAAGCAGTGCTGGGATCTGGTCACTTTTCTGCAAACCCATTTTTTGCAAATTTTGACAGGTCGGGGGTCATAAAAAATTACAAAATATTGACCAAAAATTCGAAAATAAACCAATAATGCAGCTAGATAGATATTTTAACAACAAATTCAGAGAGGTATTCCACTTTTAAATCGGGTAAAAATTTCAAAAGTTATGGGCTAAGCAGTGCTGGGATCTGATCACTTTTCTGCAAACCCATTTTTTTGCAAATTTTGACAGGTCGGGGGTCATAAAAAATTACAAAATATTGACCAAAAATTCGAAAATAAACCAATAATGCAGCTAGATAGATATTTTAATAGCAAATTCAGAGAGGTATTCCACTTTTAAATCGGGTAAAAATTTCAAAAGGTTTGGGATAAGCAGTGCTGGGATCTGGTCACTTTTCTGCAAACCCATTTTTTGCAAATTTTAACAAGTCGGGGGTCATAAAAAACTACAAAATATTGACCAAAAATTCGAAAATAAACCAATAATGCAGCTAGATAGGTATTTTAATAACAAATTCAGAGAGGCATTCCACTTTTAAATCGGGTAAAAATTTCAAAAGTTATGGGCTAAGCAGTGCTGGGTTCTGGTCACTTTTCTGCAAACCCATTTTTTGCAAATTTTGACAGGTCGGGGGTCATAAAAAATTACAAAATATTGACCAAAAATTCGAAAATAAACCAATAATGCAGCTAGATAGATATTTTAATAGCAAATTCAGAGAGGTATTCCACTTTTAAATCGGGTAAAAATTTCAAAAGGTTTGGGATAAGCAGTGCTGGGATCTGGTCACTTTTCTGCAAACCCATTTTTTGCAAATTTTAACAAGTCGGGGGTCATAAAAAACTACAAAATATTGACCAAAAATTCGAAAATAAACCAATAATGCAGCTAGATAGATATTTTAATAACAAATTCAGAGAGGCATTCCACTTTTAAATCGGGTAAAAATTTCAAAAGTTATGGGCTAAGCAGTGCTGGGTTCTGGTCACTTTTCTGCAAACCCATTTTTTGCAAATTTTGACAGGTCGGGGGTCATAAAAAATTACAAAATATTGACCAAAAATTCGAAAATAAACCAATAATGCAGCTAGATAGATATTCGAATAACAAATTCAGAGAGGTATTCCACTTTTAAATCGGGTAAAAATTTCAAAAGTTATGGGCTAAGTAGTGCTGGGATCTGGTCACTTTTCTGCAAACCCATTTTTTGCAAATTTTGACAGGTCGGGGGTCATAAAAAATGACGAAACATTGACCAAAAATTCGAAAATAAACCAATGATGTAGCTAGATAGATTTTTTAATAAAAAATTCAGAGAGGCATTCCACTTTTAAATCGGGTAAAAATTTCAAAAGTTATGGGATAAGCAGTGCTGGGATCTGGTCACTTTTCTGCAAACCCATTTTTTTTGCAAATTTTGACAGGTCGGGGGTCATAAAAAATTACAAAATATTGACCAAAAATTCGAAAATAAACCAATAATGCAGCTAGATAGATATTTTAACAACAAATTCAGAGAGGTATTCCACTTTTAAATCGGGTAAAAATTTCAAAAGTTTGGGCTAAGCAGTGCTGGGATCTGGTCACTTTTCTGCAAACCCATTTTTTGCAAATTTTGACAGGTCGGGGGTCATAAAAAACTAAAAAATATTGACCAAAAATTCGAAAATAAACCAATAATGCAGCTAGATAGATATTTTAATAGCAAATTCAGAGAGGTATTTCACTTTTAAATCGGGTAAAAATTTCAAAAGGTTTGGGATAAGCAGTGCTGGGATCTGGTCACTTTTCTGCAAACCCATTTTTTGCAAATTTTAACAAGTCGGGGGTCATAAAAAACTACAAAATATTGACCAAAAATTCGAAAATAAACCAATAATGCAGCTAGATAGATATTTTAACAACAAATTCAGAGAGGTATTCCACTTTTAAATCGGGTAAAAATTTCAAAAGTTTGGGATAAGCAGTGCTGGGATCTGGTCACTTTTCTGCAAACCCATTTTTTGCAAATTTTAACAAGTCGGGGGTCATAAAAAACTACAAAATATTGACCAAAAATTCGAAAATAAACCAATAATGCAGCTAGATAGATATTTTAATAACAAATTCAGAGAGGTATTCCACTTTCAAATCGGGTAAAAATTTCAAAAGTTATGGGCTAAGCAGTGCTGGGTTCTGGTCACTTTTCTGCAAACCCATTTTTTGCAAATTTTGACAGGTCGGGGGTCATAAAAAACTACAAAATATTGACCAAAAATTCGAAAATAAACCAATAATGCAGCTAGATAGATATTTTAATAACAAATTCAGAGAGGTATTCCACTTTTAAATCGGGTAAAAATTTCAAAAGTTATGGGCTAAGCAGTGCTGGGATCTTGTCACTTTTCTGCAAACCCATTTTTTGCAAATTTTGACAGGTCATAAAAAATAAAAAGTATTGACCAAAAATTCGAAAATAAACCAATAATGCAGCTAGATAGATATTTTAATAACAAATTCAGAGAGGTATTCCACTTTTAAATCGGGTAAAAATTTCAAAAGTTATGGGCTAAGCAGTGCTGGGATCTTGTCACTTTTCTGCAAACCCATTTTTTGCAAATTTTGACAGGTCGGGGGTCATAAAAAATGACGAAACATTGACCAAAAATTCGAAAATAAACCAATGATGTAGCTAGATAGATATTTTAATAACAAATTCAGAGAGGCATTCCACTTTTAAATCGGGTAAAAATTTCAAAAGTTATGGGATAAGCAGTGCTGGGATCTGGTCACTTTTCTGCAAACCCATTTTTTGCAAATTTTGGACAGGTCGGGGGTCATAAAAAAATTACAAAATATTGACCAAAAATTCGAAAATAAACCAATAATGCAGCTAGATAGATATTCGAATAACAAATTCAGAGAGGTATTCCACTTTTAAATCGGGTAAAAATTTCAAAAGTTATGGGCTAAGCAGTGCTGGGATCTGGTCACTTTTCTGCAAACCCTTTTTTTGCAAATTTTGACAGGTCGGGGGGTCATAAAAAATGACGAAACATTGACCAAAAATTCGAAAATAAACCAATGATGTAGCTAGATAGATATTTTAATAACAAATTCAGAGAGGCATTCCACTTTTAAATCGGGTAAAAATTTCAAAAGTTATGGGATAAGCAGTGCTGGGATCTGGTCACTTTTCTGCAAACCCATTTTTTTGCAAATTTTGACAGGTCGGGGGTCATAAAAAATTACAAAATATTGACCAAAAATTCGAAAATAAACCAATAATGCAGCTAGATAGATATTTTAACAACAAATTCAGAGAGGTATTCCACTTTTAAATCGGGTAAAAATTTCAAAAGTTTGGGCTAAGCAGTGCTGGGATCTGGTCACTTTTCTGCAAACCCATTTTTTGCAAATTTTGACAGGTCGGGGGTCATAAAAAACTAAAAAATATTGACCAAAAATTCGAAAATAAACCAATAATGCAGCTAGATAGATATTTTAATAGCAAATTCAGAGAGGTATTTCACTTTTAAATCGGGTAAAAATTTCAAAAGGTTTGGGATAAGCAGTGCTGGGATCTGGTCACTTTTCTGCAAACCCATTTTTTGCAAATTTTGACAGGTCGGGGGTCATAAAAAACTACAAAATATTGACCAAAAATTCGAAAATAAACCAATAATGCAGCTAGATAGATATTCGAATAACAAATTCAGAGAGGTATTCCACTTTTAAATCGGGTAAAAATTTCAAAAGTTATGGGCTAAGCAGTGCTGGGATCTGGTCACTTTTCTGCAAACCCATTTTTTGCAAATTTTGACAGGTCGGGGGTCATAAAAAATGACGAAACATTGACCAAAAATTCGAAAATAAACCAATGATGTAGCTAGATAGATATTTTAATAGCAAATTCAGAGAGGTATTCCACTTTTAAATCGGGTAAAAATTTCAAAAGGTTTGGGCTAAGCAGTGCTGGGATCTGGTCACTTTTCTGCAAACCCATTTTTTGCAAATTTTGACAGGTCGGGGGTCATAAAAAATGACGAAACATTGACCAAAAATTCGAAAATAAACCAATGATGTAGCTAGATAGATATTTTAATAACAAATTCAGAGAGGCATTCCACTTTTAAATCGGGTAAAAATTTCAAAAGTTATGGGATAAGCAGTGCTGGGATCTGGTCACTTTTCTGCAAACCCATTTTTTTTTGCAAATTTTGACCAAAAATTCGAAAATAAACCAATAATGCAGCAGGATAGATATTCGAATAACAAATTCAGAGAGGTATTCCACTTTTAAATCGGGTAAAAATTTCAAAAGTTATGGGCTAAGCAGTGCTGGGATCTGGTCACTTTTCTGCAAACCCATTTTTTGCAAATTTTGACAGGTCGGGGGGTCATAAAAAATTACAAAATATTGACCAAAAATTCGAAAATAAACCAATAATGCAGCTAGATAGATATTTTAACAACAAATTCAGAGAGGTATTCCACTTTTAAATCGGGTAAAAATTTCAAAAGTTATGGGCTAAGCAGTGCTGGGATCTGATCACTTTTCTGCAAACCCATTTTTTGCAAATTTTGACAGGTCGGGGGTCATAAAAAATTACAAAATATTGACCAAAAATTCGAAAATAAACCAATAATGCAGCTAGATAGATATTTTAATAGCAAATTCAGAGAGGTATTCCACTTTTAAATCGGGTAAAAATTTCAAAAGGTTTGGGATAAGCAGTGCTGGGATCTGGTCACTTTTCTGCAAACCCATTTTTTGCAAATTTTAACAAGTCGGGGGTCATAAAAAACTACAAAATATTGACCAAAAATTCGAAAATAAACCAATAATGCAGCTAGATAGATATTTTAATAACAAATTCAGAGAGGCATTCCACTTTTAAATCGGGTAAAAATTTCAAAAGTTATGGGCTAAGCAGTGCTGGGTTCTGGTCACTTTTCTGCAAACCCATTTTTTGCAAATTTTGACAGGTCGGGGGTCATAAAAAATTACAAAATATTGACCAAAAATTCGAAAATAAACCAATAATGCAGCTAGATAGATATTTTAATAGCAAATTCAGAGAGGTATTCCACTTTTAAATCGGGTAAAAATTTCAAAAGGTTTGGGATAAGCAGTGCTGGGATCTGGTCACTTTTCTGCAAACCCATTTTTTGCAAATTTTAACAAGTCGGGGGTCATAAAAAACTACAAAATATTGACCAAAAATTCGAAAATAAACCAATAATGCAGCTAGATAGATATTTTAATAACAAATTCAGAGAGGCATTCCACTTTTAAATCGGGTAAAAATTTCAAAAGTTATGGGCTAAGCAGTGCTGGGTTCTGGTCACTTTTCTGCAAACCCATTTTTTGCAAATTTTGACAGGTCGGGGGTCATAAAAAATTACAAAATATTGACCAAAAATTCGAAAATAAACCAATAATGCAGCTAGATAGATATTCGAATAACAAATTCAGAGAGGTATTCCACTTTTAAATCGGGTAAAAATTTCAAAAGTTATGGGCTAAGCAGTGCTGGGATCTGGTCACTTTTCTGCAAACCCATTTTTTGCAAATTTTGACAGGTCGGGGGTCATAAAAAATGACGAAACATTGACCAAAAATTCGAAAATAAACCAATGATGTAGCTAGATAGATTTTTTAATAACAAATTCAGAGAGGCATTCCACTTTTAAATCGGGTAAAAATTTCAAAAGTTTGGGCTAAGCAGTGCTGGGATCTGGTCACTTTTCTGCAAACCCATTTTTTGCAAATTTTGACAGGTCGGGGGTCATAAAAAATGACGAAACATTGACCAAAAATTCGAAAATAAACCAATGATGTAGCTAGATAGATATTTTAATAACAAATTCAGAGAGGCATTCCACTTTTAAATCGGGTAAAAATTTCAAAAGTTATGGGATAAGCAGTGCTGGGATCTGGTCACTTTTCTGCAAACCCATTTTTTGCAAATTTTGACAGGTCGGGGGTCATAAAAAACTACAAAATATTGACCAAAAATTCGAAAATAAACCAATAATGCAGCTAGATAGATATTTTAATAACAAATTCAGAGAGGCATTCCACTTTTAAATCGGGTAAAAATTTCAAAAGTTATGGGCTAAGCAGTGCTGGGTTCTGGTCACTTTTCTGCAAACCCATTTTTTGCAAATTTTGACAGGTCGGGGGGTCATAAAAAATTACAAAATATTGACCAAAAATTAGAAAATAAACCAATAATCGGGTACAAATTTCAAGAGTTATGGGCTAAGCAGTGCTGGATCTGGTCACTTTTCTGCAAACCCATTTTTGCAAATTTTGACAGGTCGGGGTCATAAGGTGATGCAGCTAGATAGATATTTTAAAAACAAATTCAGAGAGGTATTCCACTTTTAAATCGGGTACAAATTTCAAAAGTTATGGGCTAAGCAGTGCTGGGATCTGGTCACTTTTCTGCAAACCCATTTTTTGCAAATTTTGACAGGTCGGGGGGTCATAAAAAACTACAAAATATTGACCAAAAATTCGAAAATAAACCAATAATGCAGCTAGATAGATATTTTAATAACAAATTCAGAGAGGCATTCCACTTTTAAATCGGGTAAAAATTTCAAAAGTTATGGGCTAAGCAGTGCTGGGTTCTGGTCACTTTTCTGCAAACCCATTTTTTGCAAATTTTGACAGGTCGGGGGTCATAAAAAATTACAAAATATTGACCAAAAATTCGAAAATAAACCAATAATGCAGCTAGAAAGATATTTTAATAGCAAATTCAGAGAGGTATTTCACTTTTAAATCGGGTAAAAATTTCAAAAGGTTTGGGATAAGCAGTGCTGGGATCTGGTCACTTTTCTGCAAACCCATTTTTTGCAAATTTTAACAAGTCGGGGGTCATAAAAAACTACAAAATATTGACCAAAAATTCGAAAATAAACCAATAATGCAGCTAGATAGATATTCGAATAACAAATTCAGAGAGGTATTCCACTTTTAAATCGGGTAAAAATTTCAAAAGTTTGGGCTAAGCAGCGCTGGGATCTGGTCACTTTTCTGCAAACCCATTTTTTGCAAATTTTGACAGGTCGGGGGTCATAAAAAATTAAAAAATATTGACCAAAAATTCGAAAATAAACCAATAATGCAGCTAGATAGATATTTTAATAGCAAATTCAGAGAGGTATTCCACTTTTAAATCGGGTAAAAATTTCAAAAGGTTTGGGATAAGCAGTGCTGGGATCTGGTCACTTTTCTGCAAACCCATTTTTTGCAAATTTTAACAAGTCGGGGGTCATAAAAAACTACAAAATATTGACCAAAAATTCGAAAATAAACCAATAATGCAGCTAGATAGATATTTTAATAACAAATTCAGAGAGGTATTCCACTTTTAAATCGGGTAAAAATTTCAAAAGTTATGGGCTAAGCAGTGCTGGGTTCTGGTCACTTTTCTGCAAACCCATTTTTTTGCAAATTTTGACAGGTCGGGGGTCATAAAAAATGACGAAACATTGACCAAAAATTCGAAAATAAACCAATGATGTAGCTAGATAGATATTTTAATAACAAATTCAGAGAGGCATTCCACTTTTAAATCGGGTAAAAATTTCAAAAGTTATGGGATAAGCAGTGCTGGGATCTGGTCACTTTTCTGCAAACCCATTTTTTGCAAATTTTGACAGGTCGGGGGTCATAAAAAAATTACAAAATATTGACCAAAAATTCGAAAATAAACCAATAATGCAGCTAGATAGATATTCGAATAACAAATTCAGAGAGGTATTCCACTTTTAAATCGGGTAAAAATTTCAAAAGTTATGGGCTAAGCAGTGCTGGGATCTGGTCACTTTTCTGCAAACCCATTTTTTGCAAATTTTGACAGGTCGGGGGTCATAAAAAATGACGAAACATTGACCAAAAATTCGAAAATAAACCAATGATGTAGCTAGATAGATATTTTAATAACAAATTCAGAGAGGCATTAAACTATTAAATCGGGTAAAAATTTCAAAAGGTTTGGGATAAGCAGTGCTGGGATCTGGTCACTTTTCTGCAAACCCATTTTTTTTGCAAATTTTGACAGGTCGGGGGTCATAAAAAATTACAAAATATTGACCAAAAATTCGAAAATAAACCAATGATGTAGCTAGATAGATATTTTAACAACAAATTCAGAGAGGTATTCCACTTTTAAATCGGGTAAAAATTTCAAAAGTTTGGGCTAAGCAGTGCTGGGATCTGGTCACTTTTCTGCAAACCCATTTTTTGCAAATTTTGACAGGTCGGGGGTCATAAAAAACTAAAAAATATTGACCAAAAATTCGAAAATAAACCAATAATGCAGCTAGATAGATATTTTAATAGCAAATTCAGAGAGGTATTTCACTTTTAAATCGGGTAAAAATTTCAAAAGGTTTGGGATAAGCAGTGCTGGGATCTGGTCACTTTTCTGCAAACCCATTTTTTGCAAATTTTAACAAGTCGGGGGTCATAAAAAACTACAAAATATTGACCAAAAATTCGAAAATAAACCAATAATGCAGCTAGATAGATATTCGAATAACAAATTCAGAGAGGTATTCACTTTTAAATCGGGTAAAAATTTCAAAAGTTTGGGCTAAGCAGCGCTGGGATCTGGTCACTTTTCTGCAAACCCATTTTTTGCAAATTTTGACAGGTCGGGGGTCATAAAAAATTACAAAATATTGACCAAAAATTCGAAGATAAACCAATAATGCAGCTAGATAGATATTTTAATAGCAAATTCAGAGAGGTATTCCACTTTTAAATCGGGTAAAAATTTCAAAAGGTTTGGGATAAGCAGTGCTGGGATCTGGTCACTTTTCTGCAAACCCATTTTTTGCAAATTTTAACAAGTCGGGGGTCATAAAAAACTACAAAATATTGACCAAAAATTCGAAAATAAACCAATAATGCAGCTAGATAGATATTTTAATAACAAATTCAGAGAGGTATTCCACTTTTAAATCGGGTAAAAATTTCAAAAGTTATGGGATAAGCAGTGCTGGGATCTGGTCACTTTTCTGCAAACCCATTTTTTGCAAATTTTGACAGGTCGGGGGTCATAAAAAATTACAAAATATTGACCAAAAATTCGAAAATAAACCAATAAAGCAGCCAGATAGATATTCGAATAATAAATTCAGAGAGGTATTCCACTTTTAAATCGGGTAAAAATTTCAAAAGGTTTGGGATAAGCAGTGCTGGGATCTGGTCACTTTTCTGCAAACCCATTTTTTGCAAATTTTAACAAGTCGGGGGTCATAAAAAACTACAAAATATTGACCAAAAATTCGAAAATAAACCAATAATGCAGCTAGATAGATATTCGAATAACAAATTCAGAGAGGTATTCCACTTTTAAATCGGGTAAAAATTTCAAAAGTTATGGGCTAAGCAGTGCTGGGCTCTGGTCACTTTTCTGCAAACCCATTTTTTGCAAATTTTGACAGGTCGGGGGTCATAAAAAATTACAAAATATTGACCAAAAATTCGAAAATAAACCAATAATGCAGCTAGATAGATATTCGAATAACAAATTCAGAGAGGTATTCCACTTTTAAATCGGGTAAAAATTTCAAAAGTTATGGGCTAAGCAGTGCTGGGATCTGGTCACTTTTCTGTCATAAAATAAACCAATGATGTAGCTAGATAGATATTTTAATAACAAATTCAGAGAGGCATTCCACTTTTAAATCGGGTAAAAATTTCAAAAGTTATGGGATAAGCAGTGCTGGGATCTGGTCACTTTTCTGCAAACCCATTTTTTGCAAATTTTGACAGGTCGGGGGTCATAAAAAATGACGAAACATTGACCAAAAATTCGAAAATAAACCAATGATATAGCTAGATAGATATTTTAATAACAAATTCAGAGAGGTATTCCACTTTTAAATCGGGTAAAAATTTCAAAAGTTATGGGATAAGCAGTGCTGGGATCTGGTCACTTTTCTGCAAACCCATTTTTTGCAAATTTTGACAGGTCGGGGGTCATAAAAAATTACAAAATATTGACCAAAAATTCGAAAATAAACCAATAATGCAGCTAGATAGATATTTTAATAGCAAATTCAGAGAGGTATTCCACTTTTAAATCGGGTAAAAATTTCAAAAGGTTTGGGCTAAGCAGTGCTGGGTTCTGGTCACTTTTCTGCAAACCCATTTTTTGCAAATTTTGACAGGTCGGGGGTCATAAAAAATTACAAAATATTGACCAAAAATTCGAAAATAAACCAATAATGCAGCTAGATAGATATTCGAATAACAAATTCAGAGAGGTATTCCACTTTTAAATCGGGTAAAAATTTCAAAAGTTATGGGCTAAGTAGTGCTGGGATCTGGTCACTTTTCTGCAAACCCATTTTTTGCAAATTTTGACAGGTCGGGGGTCATAAAAAATTACAAAATATTGACCAAAAATTCGAAAATAAACCAATAATGCAGCTAGATAGATATTTTAATAGCAAATTCAGAGAGGTATTCCACTTTTAAATCGGGTAAAAATTTCAAAAGGTTTGGGATAAGCAGTGCTGGGATCTGGTCACTTTTCTGCAAACCCATTTTTTGCAAATTTTAACAAGTCGGGGGGTCATAAAAAACTACAAAATATTGACCAAAAATTCGAAAATAAACCAATAATGCAGCTAGATAGATATTTTAATAACAAATTCAGAGAGGTATTCCACTTTTAAATCGGGTAAAAATTTCAAAAGTTATGGGCTAAGCAGTGCTGGGTTCTGGTCACTTTTCTGCAAACCCATTTTTTTGCAAATTTTGACAGGTCGGGGGTCATAAAAAATTACAAAATATTGACCAAAAATTCGAAAATAAACCAATAATGCAGCTAGATAGATATTCGAATAACAAATTCAGAGAGGTATTCCACTTTTAAATCGGGTAAAAATTTCAAAAGTTTGGGCTTAGCAGTGCTGGGATCTGGTCTCTTTTCTGCAAACCCATTTTTTGCAAATTTTGACAGGTCGGGGGTCATAAAAAATTACAAAATATTGACCAAAAATTCGAAAATAAACCAATAATGCAGCTAGATAGATATTTTAACAACAAATTCAGAGAGGTATTCCACTTTTAAATCGGGTAAAAATTTCAAAAGTTATGGGCTAAGCAGTGCTGGGATCTGGTCACTTTTCTGCAAACCCATTTTTTGCAAATTTTGACAGGTCGGGGGTCATAAAAAATTACAAAATATTGACCAAAAATTCGAAAATAAACCAATAATGCAGCTAGATAGATATTTTAACAACAAATTCAGAGAGGTATTCCACTTTTAAATCGGGTAAACATTTCAAAAGGTTTGGGATAAGCAGTGCTGGGATCTGGTCACTTTTCTGCAAACCCATTTTTTGCAAATTTTAACAAGTCGGGGGTCATAAAAAACTACAAAATATTGACCAAAAATTCGAAAATAAACCAATAATGCAGCTAGATAGATATTTTAATAACAAATTCAGAGAGGTATTCCACTTTTAAATCGGGTAAAAATTTCAAAAGTTTGGGCTAAGCAGTGCTGGGATCTGGTCACTTTTCTGCAAACCCATTTTTTGCAAATTTTGACAGGTCGGGGGGTCATAAAAAATTACAAAATATTGACCAAAAATTCGAAAATAAACCAATAATGCAGCTAGATAGATATTTTAACAACAAATTCAGAGAGGTATTCCACTTTTAAATCGGGTAAAAATTTCAAAAGTTATGGGCTAAGCAGTGCTGGGATCTGGTCACTTTTCTGCAAACCCATTTATTGCAAATTTTGACAGGTCGGGGGTCATAAAAAATGACGAAACATTGACCAAAAATTCGAAAATAAACCAATGATGTAGCTAGATAGATATTTTAATAACAAATTCAGAGAGGTATTCCACTTTTAAATCGGGTAAAAATTTCAAAAGTTATGGGATAAGCAGTGCTGGGATCTGGTCACTTTTCTGCAAACCCATTTTTTTGCAAATTTTGACAGGTCGGGGGTCATAAAAAATTACAAAATATTGACCAAAAATTCGAAAATAAACCAATAATGCAGCTAGATAGATATTTTAACAACAAATTCAGAGAGGTATTCCACTTTTAAATCGGGTAAACATTTCAAAAGTTTGGGCTAAGCAGTGCTGGGATCTGGTCACTTTTCTGCAAACCCATTTTTGCAAATTTTGACAGGTCGGGGGTCATAAAAAACTACAAAACATTGACCAAAAATTCGAAAATAAACCAATAATGCAGCTAGATAGATATTTTAACAACAAATTCAGAGAGGTATTCCACTTTTAAATCGGGTAAAAATTTCAAAAGTTATGGGCTAAGCAGTGCTGGGATCTGGTCACTTTTCTGCAAACCCATTTTTTGCAAATTTTGACAGGTCGGGGGGTCATAAAAAACTACAAAATATTGACCAAAAATTCGAAAATAAACCAATAATGCAGCTAGATAGATATTCGAATAACAAATTCAGAGAGGTATTCCTCTTTTAAATCGGGTAAAAATTTCAAAAGTTTGGGCTAAGCAGTGCTGGGATCTGGTCACTTTTCTGCAAACCCATTTTTTGCAAATTTTGACAGGTCGGGGGTCATAAAAAATGACGAAACATTGACCAAAAATTCGAAAATAAACCAATGATGTAGCTAGATAGATATTTTAATAACAAATTCAGAGAGGCATTCCACTTTTAAATCGGGTAAAAATTTCAAAAGTTATGGGATAAGCAGTGCTGGGATCTGGTCACTTTTCTGCAAACCCATTTTTTTTGCAAATTTTGACAGGTCGGGGGTCATAAAAAATAAAAAAGTATTGACCAAAAATTCGAAAATAAACCAATAATGCAGCTAGATAGATATTTTAACAACAAATTCAGAGAGGTATTCCATTTTTAAATCGGGTAAAAATTTCAAAAGTTTGGGCTAAGCAGTGCTGGGATCTTGTCACTTTTCTGCAAACCCATTTTTTGCAAATTTTGACAGGTCGGGGGTCATAAAAAATTACAAAATATTGACCAAAAATTCGAAAATAAACCAATAATGCAGCTAGATAGATATTTTAACAACAAATTCAGAGAGGTATTCCACTTTTAAATCGGGTAAAAATTTCAAAAGTTATGGGCTAAGCAGTGCTGGGATCTGGTCACTTTTCTGCAAACCCATTTTTTGCAAATTTTGACAGGTCGGGGGTCATAAAAAATTACAAAATATTGACCAAAAATTCGAAAATAAACCAATAATGCAGCTAGATAGATATTTTAATAGCAAATTCAGAGAGGTATTCCACTTTTAAATCGGGTAAAAATTTCAAAAGGTTTGGGATAAGCAGTGCTGGGATCTGGTCACTTTTCTGCAAACCCATTTTTTGCAAATTTTAACAAGTCGGGGGTCATAAAAAACTACAAAATATTGACCAAAAATTCGAAAATAAACCAATAATGCAGCTAGAAAGATATTTTAATAACAAATTCAGAGAGGTATTCCACTTTTAAATCGGGTAAAAATTTCAAAAGTTATGGGCTAAGCAGTGCTGGGTTCTGGTCACTTTTCTGCAAACCCATTTTTTGCAAATTTTGACAGGTCGGGGGTCATTAAAAATTACAAAATATTGACCAAAAATTCGAAAATAAACCAATAATGCAGCTAGATAGATATTCGAATAACAAATTCAGAGAGGTATTCCACTTTTAAATCGGGTAAACATTTCAAAAGGTTTGGGATAAGCAGTGCTGGGATCTGGTCACTTTTCTGCAAACCCATTTTTTGCAAATTTTGACAGGTCGGGGGTCATAAAAAATTACAAAATATTGACCAAAAATTCGAAAATAAACCAATAATGCAGCTAGATAGATATTTTAATAGCAAATTCAGAGAGGTATTCCACTTTTAAATCGGGTAAAAATTTCAAAAGGTTTGGGATAAGCAGTGCTGGGATCTGGTCACTTTTCTGCAAACCCATTTTTTGCAAATTTTAACAAGTCGGGGGTCATAAAAAACTACAAAATATTGACCAAAAATTCGAAAATAAACCAATAATGCAGCTAGATAGATATTTTAATAACAAATTCAGAGAGGTATTCCACTTTTTAAATCGGGTAAAAATTTCAAAAGTTATGGGCTAAGCAGTGCTGGGTTCTGGTCACTTTTCTGCAAACCCATTTTTTTGCAAATTTTGACAGGTCGGGGGTCATAAAAAATTACAAAATATTGACCAAAAATTCGAAAATAAACCAATAATGCAGCTAGATAGATATTCGAATAACAAATTCAGAGAGGTATTCCACTTTTAAATCGGGTAAAAATTTCAAAAGTTTGGGCTTAGCAGTGCTGGGATCTGGTCACTTTTCTGCAAACCCATTTTTTGCAAATTTTGACAGGTCGGGGGTCATAAAAAATTACAAAATATTGACCAAAAATTCGAAAATAAACCAATAATGCAGCTACACTGACGAGCAAAACTGTAACACGATTTCATTGTTTCAACTTCAAAGGTCTGTAACTTTTTTTCTAATGCACGGATTTTGAAGATCTTAGTCTTGTTTTGTAGGTTATATTATTTACTACTATTAAGTAAAATTCAAAGCCATTTGTTATCAGTTAAAGAAAATGACGCGCCAAACTGTAAAAAAAGTCAAATGTTACAGTTTTGCACTCTGGTTATTTTTTTAAGAAATATTTTTATTAATGATTTTTTAATAGTGAGTTCACATCCCCTTGGACTTTTTTAGCTCTTCTATGCGTCTGGGCATTTTTGGGTACACCGTCGTATCATTTCGGGGGAATATCATTCCATACGCCCTGTTGCCGCTCTCACAACTCCTTCATTCCACTTGGAGGAACTGCATATTTCTCCAGCTGCGATTTTACATGACTCCACAAGTTTTCTGTTGGATTCATGTCGGGAGATTGTGGTCGCCACTTCATAGATTGAAATTTCTCTTTTGAAATCCAATTTTTACCAATATGGACGTGTGCTTGGGGTCGTTGTCTTGCTGAAAAACGCATTTTTCGGCAGAAAGACCTAACTTTTCAAATTTCCTTTGGAAGATTTTCTTGTAAAATGGATAGATATTGCTCCTTTCGCGTTATTCCATCAATTATCAACAAGGAACCAACTCCATTTAAATTAATGCTCCCCCAAACCATGATGGAACCGCAAACGTGCTTGATAGCGAATTGGGATACTATAATTCATTGCAACCAGTGTCTTAAAAAGCAAACAATTCCAAAATACTTTTGTTTTCAAGGTTTTATGGTCGGATGAAACAAAAATTAATCGCTTCGAGTCAGATGGGCGCTCTTGGTATTGGACTAGAGATCCCACGATCCAGTCACCAAGGAATGAGTGACAAACCGCTAGCGGTTCCATGGTTTGGGGGAGCATTAATTTAAATGGAGTTGGTTCCGTGTTGATAATTGATGGAATAACGCGAAAGGAGCAATATCTATCCATTTTACAAGAAAATCTTCCAAAGGAAATTTGAAAAGTTGGGTCTTTCTGCCGAAAAATGCGTTTTTCAGCAAGACAACGACCCCAAGCACACGTCCATATTGGTAAAAAATTGGATTTCAAAAGAGAAATTTCAATCTATGAAGTGGCGACCACAATCTCCCGACATGAATCCAACAGAAAACTTGTGGAGTCATGTGAAATCGCAGCTGGAGAAATATACAGTTCCTCCAAGTGGAATGAAGGAGTTGTGAGAGCGGCAACAGGGCGTATGGAATGATATTCCCCCGGAAATGATACGACGGTATACCCAAAATATGCCCAGACGCATAGAAGAGCTAAAAAAGTCCAAGGGGATGTGAACTCACTATTAAAAAATCATTAATAAAAATATTTCTTAAAAAAATAACCAGAGTGCAAAACTGTAACATTTGACTCTTTTTACAGTTTGGCGCGTCATTTTCTTTAACTGATATCAAATGACTTTGAATTTTACTTTACTTTGCTTTAGAAGTAAATGATATAACCTACCAAACCAGACTAAGATCTTCAAAATCCGTGCATTAGAAAAAAAGTTACAGACCTTTGAAGTTGAAACAATAAAATCGTGTTACAGTTTTGCTCGTCAGTGTAGATAGATATTTTAACAACAAATTCAGAGAGGTATTCCACTTTTAAATCGGGTAAAAATTTCAAAAGTTATGGGCTAAGCAGTGCTGGGATCTGGTCACTTTTCTGCAAACCCATTTTTTGCAAATTTTGACAGGTCGGGGGTCATAAAAAATTACAAAATATTGACCAAAAATTCGAAAATAAACCAATAATGCAGCTAGATAGATATTTTAACAACAAATTCAGAGAGGTATTCCACTTTTAAATCGGGTAAACATTTCAAAAGGTTTGGGATAAGCAGTGCTGGGATCTGGTCACTTTTCTGCAAACCCATTTTTTGCAAATTTTAACAAGTCGGGGGTCATAAAAAACTACAAAATATTGACCAAAAATTCGAAAATAAACCAATAATGCAGCTAGATAGATATTTTAATAACAAATTCAGAGAGGTATTCCACTTTTAAATCGGGTAAAAATTTCAAAAGTTTGGGCTAAGCAGTGCTGGGATCTGGTCACTTTTCTGCAAACCCATTTTTTGCAAATTTTGACAGGTCGGGGGTCATAAAAAACTACAAAATATTGACCAAAAATTCGAAAATAAACCAATAATGCAGCTAGATAGATATTCGAATAACAAATTCAGAGAGGTATTCCTTTTTTAAATCGGGTAAAAATTTCAAAAGTTATGGGCTAAGCAGTGCTGGGATCTGGTCACTTTTCTGCAAACCCATTTTTTGCAAATTTTGACAGGTCGGGGTCATAAAAAATGACGAAACATTGACCAAAAATTCGAAAATAAACCAATGATGTAGCTAGATAGATATTTTAATAACAAATTCAGAGAGGTATTCCACTTTTAAATCGGGTAAAAATTTCAAAAGTTATGGGATAAGCAGTGCTGGGATCTGGTCACTTTTCTGCAAACCCATTTTTTTGCAAATTTTGACAGGTCGGGGGTCATAAAAAATTACAAAATATTGACCAAAAATTCGAAAATAAACCAATAATGCAGCTAGATAGATATTTTAACAACAAATTCAGAGAGGTATTTCACTTTTAAATCGGGTAAAAATTTCAAAAGTTTGGGCTAAGCAGTGCTGGGATCTGGTCACTTTTCTGCAAACCCATTTTTTGCAAATTTTGACAGGTCGGGGGTCATAAAAAACTACAAAACATTGACCAAAAATTCGAAAATAAACCAATAATGCAGCTAGATAGATATTTTAACAACAAATTCAGAGAGGTATTCCACTTTTAAATCGGGTAAAAATTTCAAAAGTTATGGGCTAAGCAGTGCTGGGATCTGGTCACTTTTCTGCAAACCCATTTTTTGCAAATTTTGACAGGTCGGGGGTCATAAAAAACTACAAAATATTGACCAAAAATTCGAAAATAAACCAATAATGCAGCTAGATAGATATTCGAATAACAAATTCAGAGAGGTATTCCTCTTTTAAATCGGGTAAAAATTTTAAAAGTTTGGGCTAAGCAGTGCTGGGATCTGGTCACTTTTCTGCAAACCCATTTTTTGCAAATTTTGACAGGTCGGGGGTCATAAAAAATGACGAAACATTGACCAAAAATTCGAAAATAAACCAATGATGTAGCTAGATAGATATTTTAATAACAAATTCAGAGAGGCATTCCACTTTTAAATCGGGTAAAAATTTCAAAAGTTATGGGATAAGCAGTGCTGGGATCTGGTCACTTTTCTGCAAACCCATTTTTTTTGCAAATTTTGACAGGTCGGGGGTCATAAAAAATAAAAAAGTATTGACCAAAAATTCGAAAATAAACCAATAATGCAGCTAGATAGATATTTTAACAACAAATTCAGAGAGGTATTCCATTTTTAAATCGGGTAAAAATTTCAAAAGTTTGGGCTAAGCAGTGCTGGGATCTTGTCACTTTTCTGCAAACCCATTTTTTTCAAATTTTGACAGGTCGGGGGTCATAAAAAATTACAAAATATTGACCAAAAATTCGAAAATAAACCAATAATGCAGCTAGATAGATATTTTAACAACAAATTCAGAGAGGTATTCCACTTTTAAATCGGGTAAAAATTTCAAAAGTTATGGGCTAAGCAGTGCTGGGATCTGGTCACTTTTCTGCAAACCCATTTTTTGCAAATTTTGACAGGTCGGGGGTCATAAAAAATTACAAAATATTGACCAAAAATTCGAAAATAAACCAATAATGCAGCTAGATAGATATTTTAACAACAAATTCAGAGAGGTATTCCACTTTTAAATCGGGTAAACATTTCAAAAGGTTTGGGATAAGCAGTGCTGGGATCTGGTCACTTTTCTGCAAACCCATTTTTTGCAAATTTTAACAAGTCGGGGGTCATAAAAAACTACAAAATATTGACCAAAAATTCGAAAATAAACCAATAATGCAGCTAGAAAGATATTTTAATAACAAATTCAGAGAGGTATTCCACTTTTAAATCGGGTAAAAATTTCAAAAGTTATGGGCTAAGCAGTGCTGGGTTCTGGTCACTTTTCTGCAAACCCATTTTTTGCAAATTTTGACAGGTCGGGGGGTCATAAAAAATTACAAAATATTGACCAAAAATTCGAAAATAAACCAATAATGCAGCTAGATAGATATTCGAATAACAAATTCAGAGAGGTATTCCACTTTTAAATCGGGTAAAAATTTCAAAAGTTATGGGCTAAGCAGTGCTGGGATCTGGTCACTTTTCTGCAAACCCATTTTTTGCAAATTTTGACAGGTCGGGGGTCATAAAAAATTACAAAATATTGACCAAAAATTCGAAAATAAACCAATAATGCAGCTAGATAGATATTTTAACAACAAATTCAGAGAGGTATTCCACTTTTAAATCGGGTAAAAATTTCAAAAGTTATGGGCTAAGCAGTGCTGGGATCTGGTCACTTTTCTGCAAACCCATTTTTTGCAAATTTTGACAGGTCGGGGGTCATAAAAAATTACAAAATATTGACCAAAAATTCGAAAATAAACCAATAATGCAGCTAGATAGATATTTTAATAGCAAATTCAGAGAGGTATTCCACTTTTAAATCGGGTAAAAATTTCAAAAGGTTTGGGATAAGCAGTGCTGGGATCTGGTCACTTTTCTGCAAACCCATTTTTTGCAAATTTTAACAAGTCGGGGGTCATAAAAAACTACAAAATATTGACCAAAAATTCGAAAATAAACCAATAATGCAGCTAGAAAGATATTTTAATAACAAATTCAGAGAGGTATTCCACTTTTAAATCGGGTAAAAATTTCAAAAGTTATGGGCTAAGCAGTGCTGGGTTCTGGTCACTTTTCTGCAAACCCATTTTTTGCAAATTTTGACAGGTCGGGGGTCATAAAAAATTACAAAATATTGACCAAAAATTCGAAAATAAACCAATAATGCAGCTAGATAGATATTCGAATAACAAATTCAGAGAGGTATTCCACTTTTAAATCGGGTAAAAACTTCAAAAGTTATGGGCTAAGCAGTGCTGGGATCTGGTCACTTTTCTGCAAAGCCATTTTTTGCAAATTTTGACAGGTCGGGGGTCATAAAAAATGACGAAACATTGACCAAAAATTCGAAAATAAACCAATGATGTAGCTAGATAGATATTTTAATAACAAATTCAGAGAGGTATTCCACTTTTAAATCGGGTAAAAATTTGAAAAGTTTGGGCTAAGCAGTGCTGGGATCTGGTCACTTTTCTGCAAACCCATTTTTTTTTTTGCAAATTTTGACAGGTCGGGGGTCATAAAAAATAAAAAAGTATTGACCAAAAATTCGAAAATAAACCAATAATGCAGCTAGATAGATATTTTAACAACAAATTCAGAGAGGTATTCCACTTTTAAATCGGGTAAAAATTTCAAAAGGTTTGGGATAAGCAGTGCTGGGATCTGGTCACTTTTCTGCAAACCCATTTTTTGCAAATTTGAACAAGTCGGGGGGTCATAAAAAACTACAAAATATTGACCAAAAATTCGAAAATAAACCAATAATGCAGCTAGATAGATATTTTAATAACAAATTCAGAGAGGTATTCCACTTTTAAATCGGGTAAAAATTTCAAAAGTTTGGGCTTAGCAGTGCTGGGATCTGGTCACTTTTCTGCAAACCCATTTTTTGCAAATTTTGACAGGTCGGGGGTCATAAAAAATTACAAAATATTGACCAAAAATTCGAAAATAAACCAATAATGCAGCTAGATAGATATTTTAACAACAAATTCAGAGAGGTATTCCACTTTTAAATCGGGTAAAAATTTCAAAAGTTATGGGCTAAGCAGTGCTGGGATCTGGTCACTTTTCTGCAAACCCATTTTTTGCAAATTTTGACAGGTCGGGGGTCATAAAAAATTACAAAATATTGACCAAAAATTCGAAAATAAACCAATAATGCAGCTAGATAGATATTTTAACAACAAATTCAGAGAGGTATTCCACTTTTAAATCGGGTAAACATTTCAAAAGGTTTGGGATAAGCAGTGCTGGGATCTGGTCACTTTTCTGCAAACCCATTTTTTGCAAATTTTAACAAGTCGGGGGTCATAAAAAACTACAAAATATTGACCAAAAATTCGAAAATAAACCAATAATGCAGCTAGATAGATATTTTAACAACAAATTCAGAGAGGTATTCCACTTTTAAATCGGGTAAAAATTTCAAAAGTTTGGGCTAAGCAGTGCTGGGATCTGGTCACTTTTCTGCAAACCCATTTTTTGCAAATTTTGACAGGTCGGGGGTCATAAAAAATTACAAAATATTGACCAAAAATTCGAAAATAAACCAATAATGCAGCTAGATAGATATTCGAATAACAAATTCAGAGAGGTATTCCACTTTTAAATCGGGTAAAAATTTCAAAAGTTATGGGCTAAGCAGTGCTGGGATCTGGTCACTTTTCTGCAAACCCATTTTTTGCAAATTTTGACAGGTCGGGGGTCATAAAAAATGACGAAACATTGACCAAAAATTCGAAAATAAACCAATGATGTAGCTAGATAGATATTTTAATAACAAATTCAGAGAGGTATTCCACTTTTAAATCGGGTAAAAATTTCAAAAGTTATGGGATAAGCAGTGCTGGGATCTGGTCACTTTTCTGCAAACCCATTTTTTTGCAAATTTTGACAGGTCGGGGGTCATAAAAAATTACAAAATATTGACCAAAAATTCGAAAATAAACCAATAATGCAGCTAGATAGATATTTTAACAACAAATTCAGAGAGGTATTCCACTTTTAAATCGGGTAAAAATTTCAAAAGTTTGGGCTAAGCAGTGCTGGGATCTGGTCACTTTTCTGCAAACCCATTTTTTGCAAATTTTGACAGGTCGGGGGTCATAAAAAACTACAAAACATTGACCAAAAATTCGAAAATAAACCAATAATGCAGCTAGATAGATATTTTAACAACAAATTCAGAGAGGTATTCCACTTTTAAATCGGGTAAAAATTTCAAAAGTTATGGGCTAAGCAGTGCTGGGATCTGGTCACTTTTCTGCAAACCCATTTTTTGCAAATTTTGACAGGTCGGGGGTCATAAAAAACTACAAAATATTGACCAAAAATTTGAAAATAAACCAATAATGCAGCTAGATAGATATTCGAATAACAAATTCAGAGAGGTATTCCACTTTTAAATCGGGTAAAAATTTCAAAAGTTTGGGCTAAGCAGTGCTGGGATCTGGTCACTTTTCTGCAAACCCATTTTTTGCAAATTTTGACAGGTCGGGGGTCATAAAAAATGACGAAACATTGACCAAAAATTCGAAAATAAACCAATGATGCAGATAGATAGATATTTTAACAACAAATTCAGAGAGGTATTCCACTTTTAAATCGGGTAAAAATTTCAAAAGTTATGGGCTAAGCAGTGCTGGGATCTGGTCACTTTTCTGCAAACCCATTTTTTGCAAATTTTGACAGGTCGGGGGTCATAAAAAACTACAAAATATTGACCAAAAATTCGAAAATAAACCAATAATGCAGCTAGATAGATATTCGAATAACAAATTCAGAGAGGCATTCCACTTTTAAATCGGGTAAAAATTTCAAAAGTTATGGGATAAGCAGTGCTGGGATCTGGTCACTTTTCTGCAAACCCATTTTTTTGCAAATTTTGACAGGTCGGGGGTCATAAAAAATTACAAAATATTGACCAAAAATTCGAAAATAAACCAATAATGCAGCTAGATAGATATTTTAACAACAAATTCAGAGAGGTATTCCACTTTTAAATCGGGTAAAAATTTCAAAAGTTTGGGCTAAGCAGTGCTGGGATCTGGTCACTTTTCTGCAAACCCATTTTTTGCAAATTTTGACAGGTCGGGGGTCATAAAAAACTACAAAACATTGACCAAAAATTCGAAAATAAACCAATAATGCAGCTAGATAGATATTTTAACAACAAATTCAGAGAGGTATTCCACTTTTAAATCGGGTAAAAATTTCAAAAGTTATGGGCTAAGCAGTGCTGGGATCTGGTCACTTTTCTGCAAACCCATTTTTTGCAAATTTTGACAGGTCGGGGGTCATAAAAAATTAAAAAATATTGACCAAAAATTCGAAAATAAACCAATAATGCAGCTAGATAGATATTTTAATAGCAAATTCAGAGAGGTATTCCACTTTTAAATCGGGTAAAAATTTCAAAAGGTTTGGGATAAGCAGTGCTGGGATCTGGTCACTTTTCTGCAAACCCATTTTTTGCAAATTTTAACAAGTCGGGGGTCATAAAAAACTACAAAATATTGACCAAAAATTCGAAAATAAACCAATAATGCAGCTAGATAGATATTTTAATAACAAATTCAGAGAGGTATTCCACTTTTAAATCGGGTAAAAATTTCAAAAGTTATGGGCTAAGCAGTGCTGGGTTCTGGTCACTTTTCTGCAAACCCATTTTTTTGCAAATTTTGACAGGTCGGGGGTCATAAAAAATGACGAAACATTGACCAAAAATTCGAAAATAAACCAATGATGTAGCTAGATAGATATTTTAATAACAAATTCAGAGAGGCATTCCACTTTTAAATCGGGTAAAAATTTCAAAAGTTTGGGCTAAGCAGTGCTGGGATCTGGTCACTTTTCTGCAAACCCATTTTTTTTGCAAATTTTGACAGGTCGGGGGTCATAAAAAATAAAAAAGTATTGACCAAAAATTCGAAAATAAACCAATAATGCAGCTAGATAGATATTTTAACAACAAATTCAGAGAGGTATTCCACTTTTAAATCGGGTAAAAATTTCAAAAGTTTGGGCTAAGCAGTGCTGGGATCTGGTCACTTTTCTGCAAACCCATTTTTTGCAAATTTTGACAGGTCGGGGGTCATAAAAAATTACAAAATATTGACCAAAAATTCGAAAATAAACCAATAATGCAGCTAGATAGATATTTTAATAACAAATTCAGAGAGGTATTCCACTTCCACTTCCACTAAATCGGTAAAAATTTCAAAAGTTATGGGCTAAGCAGTGCTGGGATCTGGTCACTTTTCTGCAAACCCATTTTTTGCAAATTTTGACAGGTCGGGGGTCATAAAAAATAACAAAATATTGACCAAAAATTCGAAAATAAACCAATAATGCAGCTAGATAGATATTTTAATAGCAAATTCAGAAAGGTATTCCACTTTTAAATCGGGTAAAAATTTGAAAAGGTTTGGGATAAGCAGTGCTGGGATCTGGTCACTTTTCTGCAAACCCATTTTTTGCAAATTTTAACAAGTCGGGGGTCATAAAAAACTACAAAATATTGACCAAAAATTCGAAAATAAACCAATAATGCAGCTAGAAAGATATTTTAATAACAAATTCAGAGAGGTATTCCACTTTTAAATCGGGTAAAAATTTCAAAAGTTATGGGCTAAGCAGTGCTGGGTTCTGGTCACTTTTCTGCAAACCCATTTTTTGCAAATTTTGACAGGTCGGGGGTCATAAAAAATTACAAAATATTGACCAAAAATTCGAAAATAAACCAATAATGCAGCTAAATAGATATTTTAATAACAAATTCAGAGAGGTATTCCACTTTTAAATCGGGTAAAAATTTCAAAAGTTTGGGCTAAGCAGTGCTGGGATCTGGTCACTTTTCTGCAAACCCATTTTTTGCAAATTTTGACAGGTCGGGGGTCATAAAAAATGACGAAACATTGACCAAAAATTCGAAAATAAACCAATGATGTAGCTAGATAGATATTTTAATAACAAATTCAGAGAGGTATTCCACTTTTAAATCGGGTAAAAATTTCAAAAGTTTGGGCTAAGCAGTGCTGGGATCTGGTCACTTTTCTGCAAACCCATTTTTTGCAAATTTTGACAGGTCGGGGGTCATAAAAAATTACAAAATATTGACCAAAAATTCGAAAATAAACCAATAATGCAGCTAGATAGATATTCGAATAACAAATTCAGAGAGGTATTCCACTTTTAAATCGGGTAAAAATTTCAAAAGTTTGGGCTAAGCAGTGCTGGGATCTGGTCACTTTTCTGCAAACCCATTTTTTGCAAATTTTGACAGGTCGGGGGTCATAAAAAACTACAAAATATTGACCAAAAATTCGAAAATAAACCAATAATGCAGCTAGATAGATATTCGAATAACAAATTCAGAGAGGTATTCCACTTTTAAATCGGGTAAAAATTTCAAAAGTTTGGGCTAAGCAGTGCTGGGATCTGGTCACTTTTCTGCAAACCCATTTTTTGCAAATTTTGACAGGTCGGGGGTCATAAAAAATTACAAAATATTGACCAAAAATTCGAAAATAAACCAATAATGCAGCTAGAAAGATATTTTAATAACAAATTCAGAGAGGTATTCCACTTTTAAATCGGGTAAAAATTTCAAAAGTTTGGGCTAAGCAGTGCTGGGATCTGGTCACTTTTCTGCAAACCCATTTTTTGCAAATTTTGACAGGTCGGGGGTCATAAAAAACTACAAAATATTGACCAAAAATTCGAAAATAAACCAATAATGCAGCTAGATAGATATTTTAACAACAAATTCAGAGAGGTATTCCACTTTTAAATCGGGTAAAAATTTTAAAAGTTATGGGCTAAGCAGTGCTGGGTTCTGGTCACTTTTCTGCAAACCCATTTTTTGCAAATTTTGACAGGTCGGGGGTCATAAAAAAATTAAAAAATATTGACCAAAAATTCGAAAATAAACCAATAATGCAGCTAGATATATATTTTAATTGCAAATTCAGAGAGGTATTCCACTTTTAAATCGGGTAAAAATTTCAAAAGGTTTGGGATAAGCAGTGCTGGGATCTGGTCACTTTTCTGCAAACCCATTTTTTGCAAATTTTAACAAGTCGGGGGTCATAAAAAACTACAAAATATTGACCAAAAATTCGAAAATAAACCAATAATGCAGCTAGATAGATATTTTAATAACAAATTCAGAGAGGTATTCCACTTTTAAATCGGGTAAAAATTTCAAAAGTTTGGGCTAAGCAGTGCTGGGATCTGGTCACTTTTCTGCAAACCCATTTTTTGCAAATTTTGACAGGTCGGGGGTCATAAAAAATTAAAAAATATTGACCAAAAATTCGAAAATAAACCAATAATGCAGCTAGATAGATATTCGAATAACAAATTCAGAGAGGTATTCCACTTTTAAATCGGGTAAAAATTTCAAAAGTTATGGGCTAAGCAGTGCTGGGATCTGGTCACTTTTCTGCAAACCCATTTTTTGCAAATTTTGACAGGTCGGGGGTCATAAAAAACTACAAAATATTGACCAAAAATTCGAAAATAGATATTTTAAATCGGGTAAAAATTTCAAAAGTTTGGGCTAAGCAGTGCTGGGATCTGGTCACTTTTCTGCAAACCCATTTTTTGCAAATTTTGACAGGTCGGGAGTCATAAAAAATTACAAAATATTGACCAAAAATTCGAAAATAAACCAATAATGCAGCTAGATAGATATTCGAATAACAAATTCATAGAGGTATTCCACTTTTAAATCGGGTAAAAATTTCAAAAGTTTGGGCTAAGCAGTGCTGGGATCTGGTCACTTTTCTGCAAACCCATTTTTTGCAAATTTTGACAGGTCGGGGGTCATAAAAAATTACAAAATATTGACCAAAAATTCGAAAATAAACCAATAATGCAGCTAGATAGATATTCGAATAACAAATTCAGAGGTATTCCACTTTTAAATCGGGTAAAAATTTCAAAAGTTTGGGCTAAGCAGCGCTGGGATCTGGTCACTTTTCTGCAAACCCATTTTTTGCAAATTTTGACAGGTCGGGGGTCATAAAAAATTACAAAATATTGACCAAAAATTCGAAAATAAACCAATAATGCAGCTAGATAGATATTTTAATAGCAAATTCAGAGAGGTATTCCACTTTTAAATCGGGTAAAAATTTCAAAAGGTTTGGGATAAGCAGTGCTGGGATCTGGTCACTTTTCTGCAAACCCATTTTTTGCAAATTTTAACAAGTCGGGGGTCATAAAAAACTACAAAATATTGACCAAAAATTCGAAAATAAACCAATAATGCAGCTAGATAGATATTTTAATAACACATTCAGAGAGGTATTCCACTTTTAAATCGGGTAAAAATTTCAAAAGTTATGTGCTAAGCAGTGCTGGGTTCTGGTCACTTTTCTGCAAACCCATTTTTTTGCAAATTTTGACAGGTCGGGGGTCATAAAAAATTACAAAATATTGACCAAAAATTCGAAAATAAACCAATGATGTAGCTAGATAGATATTTTAATAACAAATTCAGAGAGGCCACTTTTAAATCGGGTAAAAATTTCAAAAGTTATGGGATAAGCAGTGCTGGGATCTGGTCACTTTTCTGCAAACCCATTTTTTTTGCAAATTTTGACAGGTCGGGGGTCATAAAAAACTACAAAATATTGACCAAAAATTCGAAAATAAACCAATAATGCAGCTAGATAGATATTTTAACAACAAATTCAGAGAGGTATTCCACTTTTAAATCGGGTAAAAATTTCAAAAGTTTGGGCTAAGCAGTGCTGGGATCTGGTCACTTTTCTGCAAGCCCATTTTTTGCAAATTTTGACAGGTCGGGGGTCATAAAAAATTACAAAATATTGACCAAAAATTCGAAAATAAACCAATAATGCAGCTAAATAGATATTTTAATAACAAATTCAGAGAGGTATTCCACTTTTAAATCGGGTAAAAATTTCAAAAGTTTGGGCTAAGCAGTGCTGGGATCTGGTCACTTTTCTGCAAACCCATTTTTTGCAAATTTTGACAGGTCGGGGGTCATAAAAAATGACGAAACATTGACCAAAAATTCGAAAATAAACCAATGATGTAGCTAGATAGATATTTTAATAACAAATTCAGAGAGGTATTCCACTTTTAAATCGGGTAAAAATTTCAAAAGTTTGGGCTAAGCAGTGCTGGGATCTGGTCACTTTTCTGCAAACCCATTTTTTGCAAATTTTGACAGGTCGGGGGTCATAAAAAATTACAAAATATTGACCAAAAATTCGAAAATAAACCAATAATGCAGCTAGATAGATATTCGAATAACAAATTCAGAGAGGTATTCCACTTTTAAATCGGGTAAAAATTTCAAAAGTTATGGGATAAGCAGTGCTGGGATCTGGTCACTTTTCTGCAAACCCATTTTTTGCAAATTTTGACAGGTCGGGGGTCATAAAAAACTACAAAATATTGACCAAAAATTCGAAAATAAACCAATAATGCAGCTAGATAGATATTCGAATAACAAATTCAGAGAGGTATTCCACTTTTAAATCGGGTAAAAATTTCAAAAGTTTGGGCTAAGCAGTGCTGGGATCTGGTCACTTTTCTGCAAACCCATTTTTTGCAAATTTTGACAGGTCGGGGGTCATAAAAAATTACAAAATATTGACCAAAAATTCGAAAATAAACCAATAATGCAGCTAGATAGATATTTTAATAACAAATTCAGAGAGGCATTCCACTTTTAAATCGGGTAAAAATTTCAAAAGTTTGGGCTAAGCAGTGCTGGGATCTGGTCACTTTTCTGCAAACCCATTTTTTGCAAATTTTGACAGGTCGGGGGTCATAAAAAACTACAAAATATTGACCAAAAATTCGAAAATAAACCAATAATGCAGCTAGATAGATATTTTAATAACAAATTCAGAGAGGTATTCCACTTTTAAATCGGGTAAAAATTTCAAAAGTTTGGGCTAAGCAGTGCTGGGATCTGGTCACTTTTCTGCAAACCCATTTTTTGCAAATTTTGACAGGTCGGGGGTCATAAAAAATTACAAAATATTGACCAAAAATTCGAAAATAAACCAATAATGCAGCTAGATAGATATTCGAATAACAAATTCAGAGAGGTATTCCACTTTTAAATCGGGTAAAAATTTCAAAAGTTTGGGCTAAGCAGTGCTGGGATCTGGTCACTTTTCTGCAAACCCATTTTTTGCAAATTTTGACAGGTCGGGGGTCATAAAAAATTACAAAATATTGACCAAAAATTCGAAAATAAACCAATAATGCAGCTAGATAGATATTCGAATAACAAATTCAGAGAGGTATTCCACTTTTAAATCGGGTAAAAATTTCAAAAGTTTGGGCTAAGCAGTGCTGGGATCTGGTCACTTTTCTGCAAACCCATTTTTTGCAAATTTTGACAGGTCGGGGGTCATAAAAAATTACAAAATATTGACCAAAAATTCGAAAATAAACCAATAATGCAGCTAGATAGATATTCGAATAACAAATTCAGAGGTATTCCACTTTTAAATCGGGTAAAAATTTCAAAAGTTTGGGCTAAGCAGCGCTGGGATCTGGTCACTTTTCTGCAAACCCATTTTTTGCAAATTTTGACAGGTCGGGGGTCATAAAAAATTACAAAATATTGACCAAAAATTCGAAAATAAACCAATAATGCAGCTAGATAGATATTTTAATAGCAAATTCAGAGAGGTATTCCACTTTTAAATCGGGTAAAAATTTCAAAAGGGAGGTGTTCCACTTTTAAATCGGGTAAAAATTTCAAAAGTTATGGGCTAAGCAGTGCTGGGTTCTGGTCACTTTTCTGCAAACCCATTTTTTTGCAAATTTTGACAGGTCGGGGGTCATAAAAAATTACAAAATATTGACCAAAAATTCGAAAATAAACCAATAATGCAGCTAGATAGATATTTTAATAACAAATTCAGAGAGGTATTCCACTTTTAAATCGGGTAAAAATTTCAAAAGTTTGGGCTAAGCAGTGCTGGGATTTGGTCACTTTTCTGCAAACCCATTTTTTGCAAATTTTGACAGGTCGGGGGTCATAAAAAACTACAAAATATTGACCAAAAAATTCGAAAATAAACCAATAATGCAGCTAGATAGATATTCGAATAACAAATTCAGAGAGGTATTCCACTTTTAAATCGGGTAAAAATTTCAAAAGTTTAAGCAGTGCTGGGATCTGGTCACTTTTCTGCAAACCCATTTTTTGCAAATTTTAACAAGTCGGGGGTCATAAAAAACTACAAAATATTGACCAAAAATTGGAAAATAAACCAATAATGCAGCTAGATAGATATTTTAATAACAAATTCAGAGAGGTATTCCACTTTTAAATCGGGTAAAAATTTCAAAAGTTATGGGCTAAGCAGTGCTGGGTTCTGGTCACTTTTCTGCAAACCCATTTTTTTGCAAATTTTGACAGGTCGGGGGTCATAAAAAATTACAAAATATTGACCAAAAATTCGAAAATAAACCAATAATGCAGCTAGATAGATATTTTAATAACAAATTCAGAGAGGTATTCCACTTTTAAATCGGGTAAAAATTTCAAAAGTTTGGGCTTAGCAGTGCTGGGATCTGGTCACTTTTCTGCAAACCCATTTTTTGCAAATTTTGACAGGTCGGGGGTCATAAAAAATTACAAAATATTGACCAAAAATTCGAAAATAAACCAATAATGCAGCTAGATAGATATTTTAACAACAAATTCAGAGAGGTATTCCACTTTTAAATCGGGTAAAAATTTCAAAAGTTATGGGCTAAGCAGTGGTGGGATCTGGTCACTTTTCTGCAAACCCATTTTTTGCAAATTTTGACAGGTCGGGGGTCATAAAAAATTTAAAAATATTGACCAAAAATTCGAAAATAAACCAATGATGTAGCTAGATAGATATTTTAATAACAAATTCAGAGAGGCATTCCACTTTTAAATCGAGTAAAAATTTCAAAAGTTATGGGATAAGCAGTGCTGGGATCTGGTCACTTTTCTGCAAACCCATTTTTTTGCAAATTTTGACAGGTCGGGGGTCATAAAAAATTAAAAAATATTGACCAAAAATTGGAAAATAAACCAATAATGCAGCTAGATAGATATTTTAATAACAAATTCAGAGAGGTATTCCACTTTTAAATCGGGTAAAAATTTCAAAAGTTATGGGCTAAGCAGTGCTGGGATCTGGTCACTTTTCTGCAAACCCATTTTTTGCAAATTTTAACAAGTCGGGGGTCATAAAAAACTACAAAATATTGACCAAAAATTCGAAAATAAACCAATAATGCAGCTAGATAGATATTTTAATAACAAATTCAGAGAGGTATTCCACTTTTAAATCGGGTAAAAATTTCAAAAGTTATGGGCTAAGCAGTGCTGGGTTCTGGTCACTTTTCTGCAAACCCATTTTTTGCAAATTTTAACAAGTCGGGGGTCATAAAAAACTACAAAATATTGACCAAAAATTCGAAAATAAACCAATAATGCAGCTAGATAGATATTTTAATAACAAATTCAGAGAGGTATTCCACTTTTAAATCGGGTAAAAATTTCAAAAGTTTGGGCTAAGCAGTGCTGGGATCTGGTCACTTTTCTGCAAACCCATTTTTTGCAAATTTTGACAGGTCGGGGGTCATAAAAAATTACAAAATATTGACCAAAAATTCGAAAATAAACCAATAATGCAGCTAAATAGATATTTTAATAACAAATTCAGAGAGGTACTCCACTTTTAAATCGGGTAAAAATTTCAAAAGTTTGGGCTAAGCAGTGCTGGGATCTGGTCACTTTTCTGCAAACCCATTTTTTGCAAATTTTGACAGGTCGGGGGTCATAAAAAATGACGAAACATTGACCAAAAATTCGAAAATAAACCAATGATGTAGCTAGATAGATATTTTAATAACAAATTCAGAGAGGCATTCCACTTTTAAATCGGGTAAAAATTTCAAAAGTTTGGGCTAAGCAGTGCTGGGATCTGGTCACTTTTCTGCAAACCCATTTTTTTGCAAATTTTGACAGGTCGGGGGTCATAAAAAATTACAAAATATTGACCAAAAATTCGAAAATAAACCAATAATGCAGCTAGATAGATATTTTAACAACAAATTCAGAGAGGTATTCCACTTTTAAATCGGGTAAAAATTTCAAAAGTTTGGGCTAAGCAGTGCTGGGATCTGGTCACTTTTCTGCAAACCCATTTTTTGCAAATTTTGACAGGTCGGGGGTCATAAAAAACTACAAAATATTGACCAAAAATTCGAAAATAAACCAATAATGCAGCTAGATAGATATTCGAATAACAAATTCAGAGAGGTATTCCACTTTTAAATCGGGTAAAAATTTCAAAAGTTTGGGCTAAGCAGTGCTGGGATCTGGTCACTTTTCTGCAAACCCATTTTTTGCAAATTTTGACAGGTCGGGGGTCATAAAAAACTACAAAATATTGACCAAAAATTCGAAAATAAACCAAAAATGCAGCTAGATAGATATTTTAACAACAAATTCAGAGAGGTATTCCACTTTTAAATCGGGTAAAAATTTCAAAAGTTTGGGCTAAGCAGTGCTGGGATCTGGTCACTTTTCTGCAAACCCATTTTTTTGCAAATTTTGACAGGTCGGGGGTCATAAAAAACTACAAAATATTGACCAAAAATTCGAAAATAAACCAATAATGCAGCTAGATAGATATTCGAATAACAAATTCAGAGAGGTATTCCACTTTTAAATCGGGTAAAAATTTCAAAAGTTTGGGCTAAGCAGTGCTGGGATCTGGTCACTTTTCTGCAAACCCATTTTTTGCTAATTTTGACAGGTCGGGGGTCATAAAAAATTACAAAATATTGACCAAAAATTCGAAAATAAACCAATAATGCAGCTAGATAGATATTTTAATAACAAATTCAGAGAGGTATTCCACTTTTAAATCGGGTAAAAATTTCAAAAGTTTGGGCTAAGCAGTGCTGGGATCTGGTCACTTTTCTGCAAACCCATTTTTTGCAAATTTTGACAGGTCGGGGGTCATAAAAAACTACAAAATATTGACCAAAAATTCGAAAATAAACCAATAATGCAGCTAGATAGATATTCGAATAACAAATTCAGAGAGGTATTCCACTTTTAAATCGGGTAAAAATTTCAAAAGTTTGGGCTAAGCAGTGCTGGGATCTGGTCACTTTTCTGCAAACCCATTTTTTGCAAATTTTGACAGGTCGGGGGTCATAAAAAATGACGAAACATTGACCAAAAATTCGAAAATAAACCAATGATGTAGCTAGATAGATATTTTAATAACAAATTCAGAGAGGTATTCCACTTTTAAATCGGGTAAAAATTTCAAAAGTTTGGGCTAAGCAGTGCTGGGATCTTGTCACTTTTCTGCAAACCCATTTTTTGCAAATTTTGACAGGTCGGGGGTCATAAAAAATTACAAAATATTGACCAAAAATTCGAAAATAAACCAATAATGCAGCTAGATAGATATTTTAACAACAAATTCAGAGAGGTATTCCACTTTTAATTCGGGTAAAAATTTCAAAAGTTTGGGCTAAGCAGTGCTGGGATCTGGTCACTTTTCTGCAAACCCATTTTTTGCAAATTTTGACAGGTCGGGGGGTCATAAAAAATGACGAAACATTGACCAAAAATTCGAAAATAAACCAATAATGCAGCTAGATAGATATTTTAATAACAAATTCAGAGAGGTATGCCACTTTTAAATCGGGTAAAAATTTCAAAAGTTTGGGCTAAGCAGTGCTGGGATCTGGTCACTTTTCTGCAAACCCATTTTTTGCAAATTTTGACAGGTCGGGGGTCATAAAAAATTACAAAATATTGACCAAAAATTCGAAAATAAACCAATAATGCAGCTAGATAGATATTTTAACAACAAATTCAGAGAGGTATTCCACTTTTAAATCGGGTAAAAATTTGAAAAGTTTGGGCTAAGCAGTGCTGGGATCTTGTCACTTTTCTGCAAACCCATTTTTTGCAAATTTTGACAGGTCGGGGGTCATAAAAAATTACAAAATATTGACCAAAAATTCGAAAATAAACCAATAATGCAGCTAGATAGATATTCGAATAACAAATTCAGAGGTATTCCACTTTTAAATCGGGTAAAAATTTCAAAAATTATGGGCTAAGCAGTGCTGGGATCTGGTCACTTTTCTGCAAACCCATTTTTTGCAAATTTTGACAGGTCGGGGGTCATAAAAAATTACAAAATATTGACCAAAAATTCGAAAATAAACCAATAATGCAGCTAGATAGATATTTTAATAGCAAATTCAGAGAGGTATTCCACTTTTAAATCGGGTAAAAATTTCAAAAGGTTTGGGATAAGCAGTGCTGGGTTCTGGTCACTTTTCTGCAAACCCATTTTTTGCAAATTTTGACAGGTCGGGGGGTCATAAAAAATTACAAAATATTGACCAAAAATTCGAAAATAAACCAATAATGCAGCTAGATAGATATTCGAATAACAAATTCAGAGAGGTATTCCACTTTTAAATCGGGTAAAAATTTCAAAAGTTATGGGCTAAGCAGTGCTGGGTTCTGGTCACTTTTCTGCAAACCCATTTTTTGCAAATTTTGACAGGTCGGGGGTCATAAAAAATTACAAAATATTGACCAAAAATTCGAAAATAAACCAATAATGCAGCTAGATAGATATTCGAATAACAAATTCAGAGAGGTATTCCACTTTTAAATCGGGTAAAAATTTCAAAAGTTTGGGCTAAGCAGTGCTGGGATCTGGTCACTTTTCTGCAAACCCATTTTTTGCTAATTTTGACAGGTCGGGGGTCATAAAAAATTACAAAATATTGACCAAAAATTCGAAAATAAACCAATAATGCAGCTAGATAGATATTTTAATAGCAAATTCAGAGAGGTATTCCACTTTTAAATCGGGTAAAAATTTCAAAAGTTTGGGCTAAGCAGTGCTGGGATCTGGTCACTTTTCTGCAAACCCATTTTTTGCAAATTTTAACAAGTCGGGGGTCATAAAAAACTACAAAATATTGACCAAAAATTCGAAAATAAACCAATAATGCAGCTAGATAGATATTTTAATAACAAATTCAGAGAGGTATTCCACTTTTAAATCGGGTAAAAATTTCAAAAGTTATGGGCTAAGCAGTGCTGGGTTCTGGTCACTTTTCTGCAAACCCATTTTTTTTGCAAATTTTGACAGGTCGGGGGTCATAAAAAATTACAAAATATTGACCAAAAATTCGAAAATAAACCAATAATGCAGCTAGATAGATATTTTAATAACAAATTCAGAGAGGTATTCCACTTTTAAATCGGGTAAAAATTTCAAAAGTTTGGGCTAAGCAGTGCTGGGATCTGGTCACTTTTCTGCAAACCCATTTTTTTGCAAATTTTGACAGGTCGGGGGGTCATAAAAAATTACAAAATATTGACCAAAAATTCGAAAATAAACCAATGATGTAGCTAGATAGATATTTTAATAACAAATTCAGAGAGGCATTCCACTTTTAAATCGGGTAAAAATTTCAAAAGTTATGGGATAAGCAGTGCTGGGATCTGGTCACTTTTCTGCAAACCCATTTTTTTGCAAATTTTGACAGGTCGGGGGTCATAAAAAATTACAAAATATTGACCAAAAATTCGAAAATAAACCAATAATGCAGCTAGATAGATATTTTAACAACAAATTCAGAGAGGTATTCCACTTTTAAATCGGGTAAAAATTTCAAAAGTTATGGGCTAAGCAGTGCTGGGTTCTGGTCACTTTTCTGCAAACCCATTTTTTGCAAATTTTGACAGGTCGGGGGTCATAAAAAATTAAAAAATATTGACCAAAAATTCGAAAATAAACCAATAATGCAGCTAGATAGATATTCGAATAACAAATTCAGAGAGGCATTCCACTTTTAAATCGAGTAAAAATTTCAAAAGTTATGGGATAAGCAGTGCTGGGATCTGGTCACTTTTCTGCAAACCCATTTTTTGCAAATTTTGACAGGTCGGGGGTCATAAAAAATGACGAAACATTGACCAAAAATTCGAAAATAAACCAATGATGTAGCTAGATAGATTTTTTAAAACAAATTCAGAGAGGCATTCCACTTTTAAATCGGGTAAAAATTTCAAAAGGTTTGGGCTAAGCAGTGCTGGGATCTGGTCACTTTTCTGCAAACCCATTTTTTGCAAATTTTGACAGGTCGGGGGTCATAAAAAATTACAAAATATTTATTTAAAATAAACCAATAATGCAGCTAGATAGATATTTTAACAACAAATTCAGAGAGGTATTCCACTTTTAAATCGGGTAAAAATTTCAAAAGTTATGGGCTAAGCAGTGCTGGGTTCTGGTCACTTTTCTGCAAACCCATTTTTTGCAAATTTTGACAGGTCGGGGGTCATAAAAAATTAAAAAATATTGACCAAAAATTCGAAAATAAACCAATAATGCAGCTAGATAGATATTCGAATAACAAATTCAGAGAGGCATTCCACTTTTAAATCGAGTAAAAATTTCAAAAGTTATGGGATAAGCAGTGCTGGGATCTGGTCACTTTTCTGCAAACCCATTTTTTGCAAATTTTGACAGGTCGGGGGTCATAAAAAATTACAAAATATTGACCAAAAATTCGAAAATAAACCAATAATGCAGCTAGATAGATATTTTAACAACAAATTCAGATAGGTATTCCACTTTTAAATCGGGTAAAAATTTCAAAAGGTTTGGGATAAGCAGTGCTGGGATCTGGTCACTTTTCTGCAAACCCATTTTTTGCAAATTTTAACAAGTCGGGGGTCATAAAAAACTACAAAATATTGACCAAAAATTCGAAAATAAACCAATAATGCAGCTAGATAGATATTTTAATAACAAATGCAGAGAGGTATTCCACTTTTAAATCGGGTAAAAATTTCAAAAGTTTGGGCTAAGCAGTGCTGGGATCTTGTCTCTTTTCTGCAAACCCATTTTTTGCAAATTTTGACAGGTCGGGGGTCATAAAAAACTACAAAATATTGACCAAAAATTCGAAAATAAACCAATGATGCAGCTAGATAGATATTTTAATAACAAATTCAGAGAGGTGTTCCACTTTTAAATCGGGTAAGAATTTCAAAAGGTTTGGGATAAGCAGTGCTGGGATCTGGTCACTTTTCTGCAAACCCATTTTTTGCAAATTTTGACAGGTCGGGGGTCATAAAAAATTACAAAATATTGACCAAAAATTCGAAAATAAACCAATAATGCAGCTAGATAGATATTTTAACAACAAATTCAGAGAGGTATTCCACTTTTAAATCGGGTAAAAATTTCAAAAGTTTGGGCTAAGCAGTGCTGGGATCTGGTCACTTTTCTGCAAACCCATTTTTTGCAAATTTTGACAGGTCGGGGGTCATAAAAAACTACAAAATATTGACCAAAAACTCGAAAATAAACCAATAATGCAGCTAGATAGATATTTTAACAACAAATTCAGAGAGGTATTCCACTTTTAAATCGGGTAAAAATTTCAAAAGTTTGGTCTAAGCAGTGCTGGGATCTGGTCACTTTTCTGCAAACCCATTTTTTTGCAAATTTTGACAGGTCGGGGGTCATAAAAATTACAAAATATTGACCAAAAATTCGAAAATAAACCAATAATGCAGCTAGATAGATATTCGAATAACAAATTCAGAGAGGTATTCCACTTTTAAATCGGGTAAAAGATTCAAAAGTTTGGGCTAAGCAGTGCTGGGATCTTGTCACTTTTCTGCAAACCCATTTTTTGCAAATTTTGACAGGTCGGGGGTCATAAAAAATTACAAAATATTGACCAAAAATTCGAAAATAAACCAATAATGCAGCTAGATAGATATTTTAACAACAAATTCAGAGAGGTATTCCACTTTTAAATCGGGTAAAAATTTCAAAAGTTATGGGCTAAGCAGTGCTGGGATCTGGTCACTTTTCTGCAAACCCATTTTTTGCAAATTTTGACAGGTCGGGGGTCATAAAAAATGACGAAACATTGACCAAAAATTCAAAAATAAACCAATGATGTAGCTAGATAGATATTTTAATAAAAATTCAGAGAGGCATTCCACTTTTAAATCGGGTAAAAATTTCAAAAGTTATGGGATAAGCAGTGCTGGGATCTGGTCACTTTTCTGCAAACCCATTTTTTGCAAATTTTGACAGGTCGGGGGTCATAAAAAATTACAAAATATTGACCAAAAATTCGAAAATAAACCAATAATGCAGCTAGATAGATATTTTAACAACAAATTCAGAGAGGTATTCCACTTTTAAATGGGGTAAAAATTTCAAAAGTTTGGGCTAAGCAGTGCTGGGATCTGGTCACTTTTCTGCAAACCCATTTTTTGAAAATTTTGACAGGTCGGGGGTCATAAAAAACTACAAAATATTGACCAAAAACTCGAAAATAAACCAATAATGCAGCTAGATAGATATTTTAACAACAAATTCAGAGAGGTATTCCACTTTTAAATCGGGTAAAAATTTCAAAAGTTTGGTCTAAGCAGTGCTGGGATCTGGTCACTTTTCTGCAAACCCATTTTTTGCAAATTTTGACAGGTCGGGGGTCATAAAAAACTACAAAATATTGACCAAAAACTCGAAAATAAACCAATAATGCAGCTAGATAGATATTCGAATAACAAATTCAGAGAGGCATTCCACTTTTAAATCGGGTAAAAATTTCAAAAGTTTGGGCTAAGCAGTGCTGGGATCTGGTCACTTTTCTGCAAACCCATTTTTTTGCAAATTTTGACAGGTCGGGGTCATAAAAAATGACGAAATATTGACCAAAAATTCGAAAATAAACCAATGATGTAGCTAGATAGATATTTTAACAACAAATTCAGAGAGGCATTCCACTTTTAAATCGGGTAAAAATTTCAAAAGTTTGGGCTAAGCAGTGCTGGGATCTGGTCACTTTTCTGCAAACCCATTTTTTGCAAATTTTGACAGGTCGGGGGTCATAAAAAATGACGAAACATTGACCAAAAATTCGAAAATAAACCAATGATGTAGCTAGATATATATTTTAATAACAAATTCAGAGAGGCATTCCACTTTTAAATCGGGTAAAAATTTCAAAAGTTATGGGATAAGCAGTGCTGGGATCTGGTCACTTTTCTGCAAACCCATTTTTTTGCAAATTTTGACAGGTCGGGGGTCATAAAAAACTACAAAATATTGACCAAAAATTCGAAAATAAACCAATAATGCAGCTAGATAGATATTTTAATAGCAAATTCAGAGAGGTATTTCACTTTTAAATCGGGTAAAAATTTCAAAAGGTTTGGGCTAAGCAGTGCTGGGTTCTGGTCACTTTTCTGCAAACCCATTTTTTGCAAATTTTAACAAGTCGGGGGTCATAAAAAACTACAAAATATTGACCAAAAATTCGAAAATAAACCAATAATGCAGCTAGATAGATATTCGAATAACAAATTCTGAGAGGTATTCCACTTTTAAATCGGGTAAAAATTTCAAAAGTTTGGGCTAAGCAGTGCTGGGATCTGGTCACTTTTCTGCAAACCCATTTTTTGCAAATTTTGACAGGTCGGGGGTCATAAAAAATTACAAAATATTGACCAAAAATTCGAAAATAAACCAATAATGCAGCTAGATAGATATTTTAATAGCAAATTCAGAGAGGTATTCCACTTTTAAATCGGGTAAAAATTTCAAAAGGTTTGGGATAAGCAGTGCTGGGATCTGGTCACTTTTCTGCAAACCCATTTTTTGCAAATTTTAACAAGTCGGGGGTCATAAAAAACTACAAAATATTGACCAAAAATTCGAAAATAAACCAATGATGTAGCTAGATAGATATTTTAATAACAAATTCAGAGAGGCATTCCACTTTTAAATCGGGTAAAAATTTCAAAAATTATGGGCTAAGCAGTGCTGGGATCTGGTCACTTTTCTGCAAACCCATTTTTTGCAAATTTTGACAGGTCGGGGGTCATAAAAAATTACAAAATATTGACCAAAAATTCGAAAATAAACCAATAATGCAGCTAGATAGATATTTTAATAGCAAATTCAGAGAGGTATTCCACTTTTAAATCGGGTAAAAATTTCAAAAGGTTTGGGATAAGCAGTGCTGGGTTCTGGTCACTTTTCTGCAAACCCATTTTTTGCAAATTTTGACAGGTCGGGGGTCATAAAAAATTACAAAATATTGACCAAAAATTCGAAAATAAACCAATAATGCAGCTAGATAGATATTCGAATAACAAATTCAGAGAGGTATTCCACTTTTAAATCGGGTAAAAATTTCAAAAGTTATGGGCTAAGCAGTGCTGGGTTCTGGTCACTTTTCTGCAAACCCATTTTTTGCAAATTTTGACAGGTCGGGGTCATAAAAAATTACAAAATATTGACCAAAAATTCGAAAATAAACCAATAATGCAGCTAGATAGATATTCGAATAACAAATTCAGAGAGGTATTCCACTTTTAAATCGGGTAAAAATTTCAAAAGTTTGGGCTAAGCAGTGCTGGGATCTGGTCACTTTTCTGCAAACCCATTTTTTGCAAATTTTGACAGGTCGGGGGTCATAAAAAACTACAAAATATTGACCAAAAATTCGAAAATAAACCAATGATGCAGCTAGATAGATATTTTAATAACAAATTCAGAGAGGTGTTCCACTTTTAAATCGGGTAAGAATTTCAAAAGGTTTGGGATAAGCAGTGCTGGGATCTGGTCACTTTTCTGCAAACCCATTTTTTGCAAATTTTGACAGGTCGGGGGTCATAAAAAATTACAAAATATTGACCAAAAATTCGAAAATAAACCAATAATGCAGCTAGATAGATATTTTAACAACAAATTCAGAGAGGTATTCCACTTTTAAATCGGGTAAAAATTTCAAAAGTTTGGGCTAAGCAGTGCTGGGATCTGGTCACTTTTCTGCAAACCCATTTTTTGCAAATTTTGACAGGTCGGGGGTCATAAAAAACTACAAAATATTGACCAAAAACTCGAAAATAAACCAATAATGCAGCTAGATAGATATTTTAACAACAAATTCAGAGAGGTATTCCACTTTTAAATCGGGTAAAAATTTCAAAAGTTTGGTCTAAGCAGTGCTGGGATCTGGTCACTTTTCTGCAAACCCATTTTTTTGCAAATTTTGACAGGTCGGGGGTCATAAAAAATTACAAAATATTGACCAAAAATTCGAAAATAAACCAATAATGCAGCTAGATAGATATTCGAATAACAAATTCAGAGAGGTATTCCACTTTTAAATCGGGTAAAAGATTCAAAAGTTTGGGCTAAGCAGTGCTGGGATCTTGTCACTTTTCTGCAAACCCATTTTTTGCAAATTTTGACAGGTCGGGGGTCATAAAAAATTACAAAATATTGACCAAAAATTCGAAAATAAACCAATAATGCAGCTAGATAGATATTTTAACAACAAATTCAGAGAGGTATTCCACTTTTAAATCGGGTAAAAATTTCAAAAGTTATGGGCTAAGCAGTGCTGGGATCTGGTCACTTTTCTGCAAACCCATTTTTTGCAAATTTTGACAGGTCGGGGTCATAAAAAATGACGAAACATTGACCAAAAATTCAAAAATAAACCAATGATGTAGCTAGATAGATATTTTAATAAAAAATTCAGAGAGGCATTCCACTTTTAAATCGGGTAAAAATTTCAAAAGTTATGGGATAAGCAGTGCTGGGATCTGGTCACTTTTCTGCAAACCCATTTTTTGCAAATTTTGACAGGTCGGGGGTCATAAAAAATTACAAAATATTGACCAAAAATTCGAAAATAAACCAATAATGCAGCTAGATAGATATTTTAACAACAAATTCAGAGAGGTATTCCACTTTTAAATGGGGTAAAAATTTCAAAAGTTTGGGCTAAGCAGTGCTGGGATCTGGTCACTTTTCTGCAAACCCATTTTTTGAAAATTTTGACAGGTCGGGGGTCATAAAAAACTACAAAATATTGACCAAAAACTCGAAAATAAACCAATAATGCAGCTAGATAGATATTTTAACAACAAATTCAGAGAGGTATTCCACTTTTAAATCGGGTAAAAATTTCAAAAGTTTGGTCTAAGCAGTGCTGGGATCTGGTCACTTTTCTGCAAACCCATTTTTTGCAAATTTTGACAGGTCGGGGGTCATAAAAAACTACAAAATATTGACCAAAAACTCGAAAATAAACCAATAATGCAGCTAGATAGATATTCGAATAACAAATTCAGAGAGGCATTCCACTTTTAAATCGGGTAAAAATTTCAAAAGTTTGGGCTAAGCAGTGCTGGGATCTGGTCACTTTTTCTGCAAACCCATTTTTTTGCAAATTTTGACAGGTCGGGGGTCATAAAAAATGACGAAATATTGACCAAAAATTCGAAAATAAACCAATGATGTAGCTAGATAGATATTTTAACAACAAATTCAGAGAGGCATTCCACTTTTAAATCGGGTAAAAATTTCAAAAGTTTGGGCTAAGCAGTGCTGGGATCTGGTCACTTTTCTGCAAACCCATTTTTTGCAAATTTTGACAGGTCGGGGGTCATAAAAAACTACAAAATATTGACCAAAAATTCGAAAATAAACCAATAATGCAGCTAGATAGATATTCGAATAACAAATTCAGAGAGGTATTCCACTTTTAAATCGGGTAAAAGATTCAAAAGTTTGGGCTAAGCAGTGTTGGGATCTTGTCACTTTTCTGCAAACCCATTTTTTGCAAATTTTGACAGGTCGGGGGTCATAAAAATTACAAAATATTGACCAAAAATTCGAAAATAAACCAATAATGCAGCTAGATAGATATTTTAACAACAAATTCAGAGAGGTATTCCACTTTTAAATCGGGTAAAAATTTCAAAAGTTATGGGCTAAGCAGTGCTGGGATCTGGTCACTTTTCTGCAAACCCATTTTTTGCAAATTTTGACAGGTCGGGGGTCATAAAAAATGACGAAACATTGACCAAAAATTCGAAAATAAACCAATGATGTAGCTAGATAGATATTTTAATAACAAATTCAGAGAGGCATTCCACTTTTAAATCGGGTAAAAATTTCAAAAGTTATGGGATAAGCAGTGCTGGGATCTGGTCACTTTTCTGCAAACCCATTTTTTGCAAATTTTGACAGGTCGGGGGTCATAAAAAATTACAAAATATTGACCAAAAATTCGAAAATAAACCAATAATGCAGCTAGATAGATATTTTAATAACAAATTCAGAGAGGCATTCCACTTTTAAATCGGGTAAAAATTTCAAAAGTTTGGGCTAAGCAGTGCTGGGATCTGGTCACTTTTCTGCAAACCCATTTTTTGCAAATTTTGACAGGTCGGGGGTCATAAAAAACTACAAAATATTGACCAAAAATTCGAAAATAAACCAATAATGCAGCTAGATAGATATTTTAACAACAAATTCAGAGAGGTATTCCACTTTTAAATCGGGTAAAAGATTCAAAAGTTTGGGCTAAGCAGTGCTGGGATCTGGTCACTTTTCTGCAAACCCATTTTTTGCAAATTTTGACAGGTCGGGGGTCATAAAAAATTAAAAAATATTGACCAAAAAATTCGAAAATAAACCAATAATGCAGCTAGATAGATATTTTAATAGCAAATTCAGAGAGGTATTCCACTTTTAAATCGGGTAAAAATTTCAAAAGTTATGGGCTAAGCAGTGCTGGGATCTGGTCACTTTTCTGCAAACCCATTTTTTGCAAATTTTAACAAGTCGGGGGTCATAAAAAACTACAAAATATTGACCAAAAATTCGAAAATAAACCAATAATGCAGCTAGATAGATATTTTAATAACAAATTCAGAGAGGTATTCCACTTTTAAATCGGGTAAAAATTTCAAAAGTTATGGGCTAAGCAGTGCTGGGATCTGGTCACTTTTCTGCAAACCCATTTTTTGCAAATTTTAACAAGTCGGGGGTCATAAAAAACTACAAAATATTGACCAAAAATTCGAAAATAAACCAATAATGCAGCTAGATAGATATTCGAATAACAAATTCAGAGAGGTATTCCACTTTTAAATCGGGTAAAAATTTCAAAAGTTATGGGCTAAGCAGTGCTGGGATCTGGTCACTTTTCTGCAAACCCATTTTTTGCAAATTTTGACAGGTCGGGGGTCATAAAAAATGACGAAACATTGACCAAAAATTCGAAAATAAACCAATGATGCAGCTAGATAGATATTTTAACAACAAATTCAGAGAGGTATTCCACTTTTAAATCGGGTAAAAATTTCAAAAGTTTGGGCTAAGCAGTGCTGGGTTCTGGTCACTTTTCTGCAAACCCATTTTTTGCAAATTTTGACAGGTCGGGGGTCATAAAAAATTACAAAATATTGACCAAAAATTCGAAAATAAACCAATAATGCAGCTAGATATATATTTTAATAGCAAATTCAGAGAGGTATTCCACTTTTAAATCGGGTAAAAATTTCAAAAGGTTTGGGATAAGCAGTGCTGGGATCTGGTCACTTTTCTGCAAACCCATTTTTTGCAAATTTTAACAAGTCGGGGGTCATAAAAAACTACAAAATATTGACCAAAAATTCGAAAATAAACCAATAATGCAGCTAGATAGATATTTTAATAACAAATTCAGAGAGGTATTCCACTTTTAAATCGGGTAAAAATTTCAAAAGTTTGGGCTAAGCAGTGCTGGGATCTGGTCACTTTTCTGCAAACCCATTTTTTTGCAAATTTTGACAGGTCGGGGGTCATAAAAAATTACAAAATATTGACCAAAAATTCGAAAATAAACCAATAATGCAGCTAGATAGATATTTTAACAACAAATTCAGAGAGGTATTCCACTTTTAAATCGGGTAAAAATTTCAAAAGTTATGGGATAAGCAGTGCTGGGATCTGGTCACTTTTCTGCAAACCCATTTTTTTGCAAATTTTGACAGGTCGGGGGTCATAAAAAATTACAAAATATTGACCAAAAATTCGAAAATAAACCAATAATGCAGCTAGATAGATATTTTAACAACAAATTCAGAGAGGTATTCCACTTTTAAATCGGGTAAAAATTTCAAAAGTTATGGGATAAGCAGTGCTGGGATCTGGTCACTTTTCTGCAAACCCATTTTTTTGCAAATTTTGACAGGTCGGGGGTCATAAAAAATTACAAAATATTGACCAAAAATTCGAAAATAAACCAATAATGCAGCTAGATAGATATTTTAACAACAAATTCAGAGAGGTATTCCACTTTTAAATCGGGTAAAAATTTCAAAAGTTATGGGATAAGCAGTGCTGGGATCTGGTCACTTTTCTGCAAACCCATTTTTTTGCAAATTTTGACAGGTCGGGGGTCATAAAAAATTACAAAATATTGACCAAAAATTCGAAAATAAACCAATAATGCAGCTAGATAGATATTTTAACAACAAATTCAGAGAGGTATTCCACTTTTAAATCGGGTAAAAATTTCAAAAGTTTGGGCTAAGCAGTGCTGGGATCTGGTCACTTTTCTGCAAACCCATTTTTTGCAAATTTTGACAGGTCGGGGGTCATAAAAAACTACAAAATATTGACCAAAAACTCGAAAATAAACCAATAATGCAGCTAGATAGATATTTTAACAACAAATTCAGAGAGGTATTCCACTTTTAAATCGGGTAAAAATTTCAAAAGTTTGGTCTAAGCAGTGCTGGGATCTGGTCACTTTTCTGCAAACCCATTTTTTTGCAAATTTTGACAGGTCGGGGGTCATAAAAAATTACAAAATATTGACCAAAAATTCGAAAATAAACCAATAATGCAGCTAGATAGATATTCGAATAACAAATTCAGAGAGGTATTCCACTTTTAAATCGGGTAAAAATTTCAAAAGTTTGGGCTAAGCAGTGCTGGGATCTGGTCACTTTTCTGCAAACCCATTTTTTGCAAATTTTGACAGGTCGGGGGTCATAAAAAATGACGAAACATTGACCAAAAATTCGAAAATAAACCAATGATGTAGCTAGATAGATATTTTAATTACAAATTCAGAGAGGCATTCCACTTTTAAATCGGGTAAAAATTTCAAAAGTTATGGGATAAGCAGTGCTGGGATCTGGTCACTTTTCTGCAAACCCATTTTTTTTGCAAATTTTGACAGGTCGGGGGTCATAAAAAATTACAAAATATTGACCAAAAATTCGAAAATAAACCAATAATGCAGCTAGATAGATATTTTAACAACAAATTCAGAGAGGTATTCCACTTTTAAATCGGGTAAAAGATTCAAAAGTTTGGGCTAAGCAGTGCTGGGATCTTGTCACTTTTCTGCAAACCCATTTTTTGCAAATTTTGACAGGTCGGGGGTCATAAAAAATTACAAAATATTGACCAAAAATTCGAAAATAAACCAATAATGCAGCTAGATAGATATTTTAACAACAAATTCAGAGAGGTATTCCACTTTTAAATCGGGTAAAAATTTCAAAAGTTATGGGCTAAGCAGTGCTGGGATCTGGTCACTTTTCTGCAAACCCATTTTTTGCAAATTTTGACAGGTCGGGGGTCATAAAAAATTAAAAAACATTGACCAAAAATTCGAAAATAAACCAATAATGCAGCTAGATAGATATTTTAACAACAAATTCAGAGAGGTATTTCACTTTTAAATCGGGTAAAAATTTCAAAAGGTTTGGGATAAGCAGTGCTGGGATCTGGTCACTTTTCTGCAAACCCATTTTTTGCAAATTTTAACAAGTCGGGGGTCATAAAAAATTACAAAATATTGACCAAAAATTCGAAAATAAACCAATAATGCAGCTAGATAGATATTCGAATAACAAATTCAGAGAGGTATTCCACTTTTAAATCGGGTAAAAATTTCAAAAGTTATGCGTCACTTTTCTGCAAACCCATTTTTTGCAAATTTTGACAGGTCGGGGGTCATACAAAATGACGAAACATTGACCAAAAATTCGAAAATAAACCAATGATGCAGCTAGATAGATATTTTAACAACAAATTCAGAGAGGTATTCCACTTTTAAATCGGGTAAAAATTTCAAAAGTTTGGGCTAAGCAGTGCTGGGATCTGGTCACTTTTCTGCAAACCCAGTTTTTGCAAATTTTGACAGGTCGGGGGTCATAAAAAATTACAAAATATTGACCAAAAATTCGAAAATAAACCAATAATGCAGCTAGATAGATATTTTAACAACAAATTCAGAGAGGTATTCCACTTTTAAATCGGGTAAAAATTTCAAAAGTTATGGGCTAAGCAGTGCTGGGATCTGGTCACTTTTCTGCAAACCCATTTTTTGCAAATTTTGACAGGTCGGGGGTCATAAAAAATTAAAAAATATTGACCAAAAATTCGAAAATAAACCAATAATGCAGCTAGATAGATATTTTAATAACAAATTCAGAGAGGTATTCCACTTTTAAATCGGGTAAAAGATTCAAAAGTTTGGGCTAAGCAGTGCTGGGATCTGGTCACTTTTCTGCAAACCCATTTTTTGCAAATTTTGACAGGTCGGGGGTCATAAAAAATGACGAAACATTGACCAAAAATTCGAAAATAAACCAATGATGTAGCTAGATAGATATTTTAATAACAAATTCAGAGAGGCATTCCACTTTTAAATCGGGTAAAAATTTCAAAAGTTATGGGATAAGCAGTGCTGGGATCTGGTCACTTTTCTGCAAACCCATTTTTTTGCAAATTTTGACAGGTCGGGGGTCATAAAAAATTACAAAATATTGACCAAAAATTCGAAAATAAACCAATAATGCAGCTAGATAGATATTTTAACAACAAATTCAGAGAGGTATTCCACTTTTGAATCGGGTAAAAATTTCAAAAGTTTGGGCTAAGCAGTGCTGGGATCTTGTCACTTTTCTGCAAACCCATTTTTTGCAAATTTTGACAGGTCGGGGGTCATAAAAAATTACAAAATATTGACCAAAAATTCGAAAATAAACCAATAATGCAGCTAGATAGATATTTTAATAGCAAATTCAGAGAGGTATTCCATTTTAAATCGGGTAAAAATTTCAAAAGTTATGGGCTAAGCAGTGCTGGGATCTGGTCACTTTTCTGCAAACCCATTTTTTGCAAATTTTGACAGGTCGGGGGTCATAAAAAATTACAAAATATTGACCAAAAATTCGAAAATAAACCAATAATGCAGCTAGATAGATATTTTAACAACAAATTCAGAGAGGTATTCCACTTTTAAATCGGGTAAACATTTCAAAAGGTTTGGGATAAGCAGTGCTGGGATCTGGTCACTTTTCTGCAAACCCATTTTTTGCAAATTTTGACAGGTCGGGGGTCATAAAAAATTACAAAATATTGACCAAAAATTCGAAAATAAACCAATAATGCAGCTAGATAGATATTTTAATAGCAAATTCAGAGAGGTATTCCACTTTTAAATCGGGTAAAAATTTCAAAAGTTTGGGCTAAGCAGTGCTGGGATCTTGTCACTTTTCTGCAAACCCATTTTTTGCAAATTTTGACAGGTCGGGGGTCATAAAAAATTACAAAATATTGACCAAAAATTCGAAAATAAACCAATAATGCAGCTAGATAGATATTTTAACAACAAATTCAGAGAGGTATTCCACTTTTAAATCGGGTAAAAATTTCAAAAGTTTGGGCTAAGCAGTGCTGGGATCTGGTCACTTTTCTGCAAACCCATTTTTTGCAAATTTTAACAAGTCGGGGGTCATAAAAAATTACGAAACATTGACCAAAAATTCGAAAATAAACCAATAATGAAGCTAGATAGATATTTTAACAATAAATTCAGAGAGGTATTCCACTTTTAAATCGGGTAAAAATTTCAAAAGTTTGGGCTAAGCAGTGCTGGGATCTGGTCACTTTTCTGCAAACCCATTTTTTTCAAATTTTGACAGGTCGGGGGTCATAAAAAACTACAAAATATTGACCAAAAATTCGAAAATAAACCAATAATGCAGCTAGATAGATATTTTAATAACAAATTCAGAGAGGTATTCCACTTTTAAATCGGGTAAAAATTTCAAAAGTTATGGGCTAAGCAGTGCTGGGATCTGGTCACTTTTCTGCAAACCCATTTTTTGCAAATTTTGACAGGTCGGGGGTCATAAAAAACTACAAAATATTGACCAAAAATTCGAAAATAAACCAATAATGCAGCTAGATAGATATTCGAATAACAAATTCAGAGAGGTATTCCACTTTTAAATCGGGTAAAAATTTCAAAAGTTTGGGCTAAGCAGTGCTGGGATCTTGTCACTTTTCTGCAAACCCATTTTTTGCAAATTTTGACAGGTCGGGGGTCATAAAAAATTACAAAATATTGACCAAAAATTCGAAAATAAACCAATAATGCAGCTAGATAGATATTTTAACAACAAATTCAGAGAGGTATTCCACTTTTAAATCGGGTAAAAATTTCAAAAGTTATGGGCTAAGCAGTGCTGGGATCTGGTCACTTTTCTGCAAACCCATTTTTTGCAAATTTTGACAGGTCGGGGGTCATAAAAAATTAAAAAATATTGACCAAAAATTCGAAAATAAACCAATAATGCAGCTAGATATATATTTTAATAGCAAATTCAGAGAGGTATTCCACTTTTAAATCGGGTAAAAATTTCAAAGGTTTGGGATAAGCAGTGCTGGGATCTGGTCACTTTTCTGCAAACCCATTTTTTGCAAATTTTGACAGGTCGGGGGTCATAAAAAAGTACAAAATATTGACCAAAAATTCGAAAATAAACCAATAATGCAGCTAGATAGATATTCGAATAACAAATTCAGAGAGGTATTCCACTTTTAAATCGGGTAAAAATTTCAAAAGTTTGGGCTAAGCAGTGCTGGGATCTGGTCACTTTTCTGGAAACCCATTTTTTGCAAATTTTGACAGGTCGGGGGTCATAAAAAATTACAAAATATTGACCAAAAATTCGAAAATAAACCAATAGTGCAGCTAGATAGATATTTTAATAACAAATTCAGAGAGGTATTCCACTTTTAAATCGGGTAAAAATTTCAAAAGTTTGGGCTAAGCAGTGCTGGGATCTGGTCACTTTTCTGCAAACCCATTTTTTGCAAATTTTGACAGGTCGGGGGTCATAAAAAATTACAAAATATTGACCAAAAATTCGAAAATAAACCAATAATGCAGCTAGATAGATATTTTAACAACAAATTCAGAGAGGTATTCCACTTTTAAATCGGGTAAAAATTTCAAAAGTTATGGGCTAAGCAGTGCTGGGATCTGGTCACTTTTCTGCAAACCCATTTTTTGCAAATTTTGACAGGTCGGGGGTCATAAAAAATTACAAAATATTGACCAAAAATTCGAAAATAAACCAATAATGCAGCTAGATAGATATTTTAACAACAAATTCAGAGAGGTATTCCACTTTTAAATCGGGTAAAAATTTTAAAAGTTTGGGCTAAGCAGTGCTGGGATCTGGTCACTTTTCTGCAAACCCATTTTTTGCAAATTTTGACAGGTCGGGGGTCATAAAAAATGACGAAACATTGACCAAAAATTCGAAAATAAACCAATGATGTAGCTAGATAGATATTTTAATAACAAATTCAGAGAGGCATTCCACTTTTAAATCGGGTAAAAATTTCAAAAGTTATGGGATAAGCAGTGCTGCGATCTGGTCACTTTTCTGCAAACCCATTTTTTGAAAATTTTGACAGGTCGGGGGTCATAAAAAATTACAAAATATTGACCAAAAAATTCGAAAATAAACCAATAATGCAGCTAGATAGATATTTTAACAACAAATTCAGAGAGGTATTCCACTTTTAAATCGGGTAAAAATTTCAAAAGTTTGGGCTAAGCAGTGCTGGGATCTGGTCACTTTTCTGCAAACCCATTTTTTGCAAATTTTGACAGGTCGGGGGTCATAAAAAACTACAAAATATTGACCAAAAATTCGAAAATAAACCAATAATGCAGCTAGATAGATATTTTAACAACAAATTCAGAGAGGTATTCCACTTTTAAATCGGGTAAAAATTTCAAAAGTTTGGGGTAAGCAGTGCTGGGATCTGGTCACTTTTCTGCAAACCCATTTTTTTGCAAATTTTGACAGGTCGGGGGGTCATAAAAAACTACAAAATATTGACCAAAAATTCGAAAATAAACCAATAATGCAGCTAGATAGATATTTTAACAACAAATTCAGAGAGGTATTCCACTTTTAAATCGGGTAAAAATTTCAAAAGTTTGGGCTAAGCAGTGCTGGGATCTGGTCACTTTTCTGCAAACCCATTTTTTGCAAATTTTGGCAGGTCGGGGGTCATAAAAAATTAAAAAATATTGACCAAAAATTCGAAAATAAACCAATAGTGCAGCTAGATAGATATTTTAACAACAAATTCAGAGAGGTATTCCACTTTTAAATCGGGTAAAAATTTCAAAAGTTTGGGCTAAGCAGTGCTGGGATCTGGTCACTTTTCTGCAAACCCATTTTTTGCAAATTTTGACAGGTCGGGGGTCATAAAAAACTACAAAATATTGACCAAAAATTCGAAAATAAACCAATAATGCAGCTAGATAGATATTTTAACAACAAATTCAGAGAGGTATTCCACTTTTAAATCGGGTAAAAATTTCAAAAGGTTTGGGATAAGCAGTGCTGGGATCTGGTCACTTTTCTGCAAACCCATTTTTTGCAAATTTTGACAGGTCGGGGGTCATAAAAAACTACAAAATGTTGACCAAAAATTCGAAAATAAACCAATAATGCAGCTAGATAGATATTCGAATAACAAATTCAGAGAGGTATTCCACTTTTAAATCGGGTAAAAATTTTAAAAGTTTGGGCTAAGCAGTGCTGGGATCTGGTCACTTTTCTGCAAACCCATTTTTTGCAAATTTTGACAGGTCGGGGGTCATAAAAAATGACGAAACATTGACCAAAAATTCGAAAATAAACCAATGATGTAGCTAGATAGATATTTTAATAACAAATTCAGAGAGGCATTCCACTTTTAAATCGGGTACAAATTTCAAAAGTTTGGGCTAAGCAGTGCTGGGATCTGGTCACTTTTCTGCAAACCCATTTTTTGCAAATTTTGACAGGTCGGGGGTCATAAAAAACTACAAAATATTGACCAAAAATTCGAAAATAAACCAATAATGCAGCTAGATAGATATTTTAACAACAAATTCAGAGAGGTATTCCACTTTTAAATCGGGTAAAAATTTCAAAAGTTTGGGCTAAGCAGTGCTGGGATCTGGTCACTTTTCTGCAAACCCATTTTTTGCAAATTTTGACAGGTCGGGGGTCATAAAAAATTACAAAATATTGACCAAAAATTCGAAAATAAACCAATAATGCAGCTAGATAGATATTTTAACAACAAATTCAAAGAGGTATTCCACTTTTAAATCGGGTAAAAATTTCAAAAGTTTGGGCTAAGCAGTGCTGGGATCTGGTCACTTTTCTGCAAACCCATTTTTTGCAAATTTTAACAAGTCGGGGGTCATAAAAAACTACAAAATATTGACCAAAAATTCGAAAATAAACCAATAATGCAGCTAGATAGATATTTTAATAGCAAATTCAGAGAGGTATTCCACTTTTAAATCGGGTAAAAATTTCAAAAGGTTTGGGATAAGCAGTGCTGGGATCTGGTCACTTTTCTGCAAACCCATTTTTTGCAAATTTGGACAGGTCGGGGGTCATAAAAAATGACGAAACATTGACCAAAAATTCGAAAATAAACCAATAATGCAGCTAGATAGATATTTTAATAACAAATTCAGAGAGGTATTCCACTTTTAAATCGGGTAAAAATTTCAAAAGTTATGGGCTAAGCAGTGCTGGGTTCTGGTCACTTTTCTGCAAACCCATTTTTTGCAAATTTTGACAGGTCGGGGGTCATAAAAAATTACAAAATATTGACCAAAAATTCGAAAATAAGCCAATAATGCAGCTAGATAGATATTTTAACAACAAATTCAGAGAGGTATTCCACTTTTAAATCGGGTAAAAATTTCAAAAGTTTGGGCTAAGCAGTGCTGGGATCTTGTCACTTTTCTGCAAACCCATTTTTTGCAAATTTTAACAAGTCGGGGGTCATAAAAAACTACAAAATATTGACCAAAAATTCGAAAATAAACCAATAATGCAGCTAGATAGATATTTTAATAGCAAATTCAGAGAGGTATTCCACTTTTAAATCGGGTAAAAATTTCAAAAGTTATGGGCTAAGCAGTGCTGGGATCTGGTCACTTTTCTGCAAGCCCAATTTTTTGCAAATTTTGACAGGTCGGGGGTCATAAAAAACTACAAAATATTGACCAAAAATTCCAAAATAAACCAATAATGCAGCTAGATAGATATTCGAATAACAAATTCAGAGAGGTATTCCACTTTTAAATCGGGTAAAAATTTCAAAAGTTTGGGCTAAGCAGCGCTGGGATCTGGTCACTTTTCTGCAAACCCATTTTTTGCAAATTTTGGCAGGTCGGGGGTCATAAAAAATTAAAAAATATTGACCAAAAATTCGAAAATAAACCAATAATGCAGCTAGATAGATATTTTAATAGCAAATTCAGAGAGGTATTCCACTTTTAAATCGGGTAAAAATTTCAAAAGGTTTGGGATAAGCAGTGCTGGGATCTGGTCACTTTTCTGCAAAACCTATTTTTTGCAAATTTTAACAAGTCGGGGGTCATAAAAAACTACAACATAACAACCAAAAATTCGAAAATAAACCAATAATGCAGCTAGATAGATATTCGAATAACAAATTCAGAGAGGTATTCCACTTTTAAATCGGGTAAAAATTTCAAAAGTTTGGGCTAAGCAGTGCTGGGATCTGGTCACTTTTCTGCAAACCCATTTTTTGCAAATTTTGACAGGTCGGGGGTCATAAAAAATGACGAAACATTGACCAAAAATTCGAAAATAAACCAATGATGTAGCTAGATAGATATTTTAACAACAAATTCAGAGAGGCATTCCACTTTTAAATCGGGTAAAAATTTCAAAAGTTTGGGCTAAGCAGTGCTGGGATCTGGTTACTTTTCTGCAAACCCATTTTTTTGCAAATTTTGACAGGTCGGGGGTCATAAAAAATTACAAAATATTGACCAAAAATTCGAAAATAAACCAATAATGCAGCTAGATAGATATTTTAATAGCAAATTCAGAGAGGTATTCCACTTTTAAATCGGGTAAAAATTTCAAAAGTTATGGGCTAAGCAGTGCTGGGATCTGGTCACTTTTCTGCAAGCCCAATTTTTTGCAAATTTTGACAGGTCGGGGGTCATAAAAAACTACAAAATATTGACCAAAAATTCGAAAATAAACCAATAATGCAGCTAGATAGATATTCGAATAACAAATTCAGAGAGGTATTCCACTTTTAAATCGGGTAAAAATTTCAAAAGTTATGGGCTAAGCAGTGCTGGGATCTGGTCACTTTTCTGCAAACCCATTTTTTGCAAATTTTGACAGGTCGGGGGTCATAAAAAATTAAAAAATATTGACCAAAAAATTCGAAAATAAACCAATAATGCAGCTAGATAGATATTTTAATAGCAAATTCAGAGAGGTATTTCACTTTTAAATCGGGTAAAAATTTCAAAAGGTTTGGGATAAGCAGTGCTGGGATCTGGTCACTTTTCTGGAAACCCATTTTTTGCAAATTTTAACAAGTCGGGGGTCATAAAAAACTACAAAATATTGACCAAAAATTCGAAAATAAACCAATAATGCAGCTAGATAGATATTTTAATAACAAATTCAGAGAGGTATTCCACTTTTAAAACGGGTAAAAATTTCAAAAGTTATGGGCTAAGCAGTGCTGGGTTCTGGTCACTTTTCTGCAAACCCATTTTTTGCAAATTTTGACAGGTCGGGGGTCATAAAAAGTTACAAAATATTGACCAAAAATTCGAAAATAAACCAATAATGCAGCTAGATAGATATTTTAACAACAAATTCAGAGAGGTATTCCACTTTTAAATCGGGTAAAAATTTCAAAAGTTATGGGCTAAGCAGTGCTGGGATCTGGTCACTTTTCTGCAAGCCCAATTTTTTGCAAATTTTGACAGGTCGGGGGTCATAAAAAACTACAAAATATTGACCAAATATTCCAAAATAAACCAATAATGCAGCTAGATAGATATTCGAATAACAAATTCAGAGAGGTATTCCACTTTTAAATCGGGTAAAAATTTCAAAAGTTATGGGCTAAGCAGTGCTGGGATCTGGTCACTTTTCTGCAAACCCATTTTTTGCAAATTTTGACAGGTCGGGGGTCATAAAAAATTAAAAAATATTGACCAAAAATTCGAAAATAAACCAATAATGCAGCTAGATAGATATTTTAATAGCAAATTCAGAGAGGTATTTCACTTTTAAATCGGGTAAAAATTTCAAAAGGTTTGGGATAAGCAGTGCTGGGATCTGGTCACTTTTCTGGAAACCCATTTTTTGCAAATTTTAACAAGTCGGGGGTCATAAAAAACTACAAAATATTGACCAAAAATTCGAAAATAAACCAATAATGCAGCTAGATAGATATTTTAATAACAAATTCAGAGAGGTATTCCACTTTTAAAACGGGTAAAAATTTCAAAAGTTATGGGCTAAGCAGTGCTGGGTTCTGGTCACTTTTGTGCAAACCCATTTTTTGCAAATTTTGACAGGTCGGGGGTCATAAAAAGTTACAAAATATTGACCAAAAATTCGAAAATAAACCAATAATGCAGCTAGATAGATATTTTAACAACAAATTCAGAGAGGTATTCCACTTTTAAATCGGGTAAAAATTTCAAAAGTTTGGGCTAAGCAGTGCTGGGATCTGGTCACTTTTCTGCAAACCCATTTTTTGCAAATTTTGACAGGTCGGGGGTCATAAAAAATTACAAAATATTGACCAAAAATTCGAAAATAAGCCAATAATGCAGCTAGATAGATATTTTAACAACAAATTCAGAGAGGTATTCCACTTTTAAATCGGGTAAAAATTTCAAAAGTTTGGGCTAAGCAGTGCTGGGATCTTGTCACTTTTCTGCAAACCCATTTTTTGCAAATTTTAACAAGTCGGGGGTCATAAAAAACTACAAAATATTGACCAAAAATTCCAAAATAAACCAATAATGCAGCTAGATAGATATTCGAATAACAAATTCAGAGAGGTATTCCACTTTTAAATCGGGTAAAAATTTCAAAAGTTTGGGCTAAGCAGCGCTGGGATCTGGTCACTTTTCTGCAAACCCATTTTTTGCAAATTTTGGCAGGTCGGGGGTCATAAAAAATTAAAAAATATTGACCAAAAATTCGAAAATAAACCAATAATGCAGCTAGATAGATATTTTAATAGCAAATTCAGAGAGGTATTCCACTTTTAAATCGGGTAAAAATTTCAAAAGGTTTGGGATAAGCAGTGCTGGGATCTGGTCACTTTTCTGCAAAACCTATTTTTTGCAAATTTTAACAAGTCGGGGGTCATAAAAAACTACAACATAACAACCAAAAATTCGAAAATAAACCAATAATGCAGCTAGATAGATATTCGAATAACAAATTCAGAGAGGTATTCCACTTTTAAATCGGGTAAAAATTTCAAAAGTTTGGGCTAAGCAGTGCTGGGATCTGGTCACTTTTCTGCAAACCCATTTTTTGCAAATTTTGACAGGTCGGGGGTCATAAAAAATGACGAAACATTGACCAAAAATTCGAAAATAAACCAATGATGTAGCTAGATAGATATTTTAACAACAAATTCAGAGAGGCATTCCACTTTTAAATCGGGTAAAAATTTCAAAAGTTTGGGCTAAGCAGTGCTGGGATCTGGTTACTTTTCTGCAAACCCATTTTTTTTGCAAATTTTGACAGGTCGGGGGTCATAAAAAATTACAAAATATTGACCAAAAATTCGAAAATAAACCAATAATGCAGCTAGATAGATATTTTAACGACAAATTCAGAGAGGTATTCCACTTTTAAATCGGGTAAAAATTTCAAAAGTTTGGGCTAAGCAGTGCTGGGATCTGGTCACTTTTCTGCAAACCCATTTTTTGCAAATTTTGACAGGTCGGGGGTCATAAAAAATTAAAAAAATATTGACCAAAAATTCGAAAATAAACCAATAATGCAGCTAGATAGATATTTTAATAGCAAATTCAGAGAGGTATTCCACTTTTAAATCGGGTAAAAATTTCAAAAGTTATGGGCTAAGCAGTGCTGGGATCTGGTCACTTTTCTGCAAACCCATTTTTTGCAAATTTTGACAGGTCGGGGGTCATAAAAAATTAAAAAATATTGACCAAAAATTCGAAAATAAACCAATAATGCAGCTAGATAGATATTTTAATAGCAAATTCAGAGAGGTATTTCACTTTTAAATCGGGTAAAAATTTCAAAAGGTTTGGGATAAGCAGTGCTGGGATCTGGTCACTTTTCTGGAAACCCATTTTTTGCAAATTTTAACAAGTCGGGGGTCATAAAAAACTACAAAATATTGACCAAAAATTCGAAAATAAACCAATAATGCAGCTAGATAGATATTTTAATAACAAATTCAGAGAGGTATTCCACTTTTAAAACGGGTAAAAATTTCAAAAGTTATGGGCTAAGCAGTGCTGGGTTCTGGTCACTTTTGTGCAAACCCATTTTTTGCAAATTTTGACAGGTCGGGGGTCATAAAAAGTTACAAAATATTGACCAAAAATTCGAAAATAAACCAATAATGCAGCTAGATAGATATTTTAACAACAAATTCAGAGAGGTATTCCACTTTTAAATCGGGTAAAAATTTCAAAAGTTTGGGCTAAGCAGTGCTGGGATCTGGTCACTTTTCTGCAAACCCATTTTTTGCAAATTTTGACAGGTCGGGGGTCATAAAAAATTACAAAATATTGACCAAAAATTCGAAAATAAGCCAATAATGCAGCTAGATAGATATTTTAACAACAAATTCAGAGAGGTATTCCACTTTTAAATCGGGTAAAAATTTCAAAAGTTTGGGCTAAGCAGTGCTGGGATCTTGTCACTTTTCTGCAAACCCATTTTTTGCAAATTTTAACAAGTCGGGGGTCATAAAAAACTACAAAATATTGACCAAAAATTCGAAAATAAACCAATAATGCAGCTAGATAGATATTTTAATAACAAATTCAGAGAGGTATTCCACTTTTAAATCGGGTAAAAATTTCAAAAGTTATGGGCTAAGCAGTGCTGGGATCTGGTCACTTTTCTGCAAGCCCAATTTTTTGCAAATTTTGACAGGTCGGGGGTCATAAAAAACTACAAAATATTGACCAAAAATTCCAAAATAAACCAATAATGCAGCTAGATAGATATTCGAATAACAAATTCAGAGAGGTATTCCACTTTTAAATCGGGTAAAAATTTCAAAAGTTTGGGCTAAGCAGCGCTGGGATCTGGTCACTTTTCTGCAAACCGATTTTTTGCAAATTTTGGCAGGTCGGGGGTCATAAAAAATTAAAAAATATTGACCAAAAATTCGAAAATAAACCAATAATACAGCTAGATAGATATTTTAATAGCAAATTCAGAGAGGTATTCCACTTTTAAATCGGGTAAAAATTTCAAAAGGTTTGGGATAAGCAGTGCTGGGATCTGGTCACTTTTCTGCAAACCTATTTTTTGCAAATTTTAACAAGTCGGGGGTCATAAAAAACTACAACATAACAACCAAAAATTCGAAAATAAACCAATAATGCAGCTAGATAGATATTCGAATAACAAATTCAGAGAGGTATTCCACTTTTAAATCGGGTAAAAATTTCAAAAGTTTGGGCTAAGCAGTGCTGGGATCTGGTCACTTTTCTGCAAACCCATTTTTTGCAAATTTTGACAGGTCGGGGGTCATAAAAAATGACGAAACATTGACCAAAAATTCGAAAATAAACCAATGATGTAGCTAGATAGATATTTTAACAACAAATTCAGAGAGGCATTCCACTTTTAAATCGGGTAAAAATTTCAAAAGTTTGGGCTAAGCAGTGCTGGGATCTGGTTACTTTTCTGCAAACCCATTTTTTTGCAAATTTTGACAGGTCGGGGGGTCATAAAAAATTACAAAATATTGACCAAAAATTCGAAAATAAACCAATAATGCAGCTAGATAGATATTTTAACAACAAATTCAGAGAGGTATTCCACTTTTAAATCGGGTAAAAATTTCAAAAGTTTGGGCTAAGCAGTGCTGGGATCTGGTCACTTTTCTGCAAACCCATTTTTTGCAAATTTTGACAGGTCGGGGGTCATAAAAATTAAAAAATTATTGACCAAAAATTCGAAAATAAACCAATAATGCAGCTAGATAGATATTTTAATAGCAAATTCAGAGAGGTATTCCACTTTTAAATCGGGTAAAAATTTCAAAAGTTATGGGCTAAGCAGTGCTGGGATCTGGTCACTTTTCTGCAAACCCATTTTTTGCAAATTTTGACAGGTCGGGGGTCATAAAAAATTAAAAAATATTGACCAAAAATTCGAAAATAAACCAATAATGCAGCTAGATAGATATTTTAATAGCAAATTCAGAGAGGTATTCCACTTTTAAATCGGGTAAAAATTTCAAAAGTTATGGGCTAAGCAGTGCTGGGTTCTGGTCACTTTTCTGCAAACCCATTTTTTGCAAATTTTGACAGGTCGGGGGTCATAAAAAGTTACAAAATATTGACCAAAAATTCGAAAATAAACCAATAATGCAGCTAGATAGATATTTTAACAACAAATTCAGAGAGGTATTCCACTTTTAAATCGGGTAAAAATTTCAAAAGTTTGGGCTAAGCAGTGCTGAGATCTGGTCACTTTTCTGCAAACCCATTTTTTTGCAAATTTTGACAGGTCGGGGGTCATAAAAAATTACAAAATATTGACCAAAAATTTGAAAATAAACCAATAATGCAGCTAGATAGATATTTTAACAACAAATTCAGAGAGGCATTCCACTTTTAAATCGGGTAAAAATTTCAAAAGTTATGGGCTAAGCAGTGCTGGGTTCTGGTCACTTTTCTGCAAACCCATTTTTTGCAAATTTTGACAGGTCGGGGGTCATAAAAAATTAAAAAATATTGACCAAAAATTCGAAAATAAACCAATAATGCAGCTAGATAGATATTCGAATAACAAATTCAGAGAGGTATTCCACTTTTAAATCGGGTAAAAATTTCAAAAGTTTGGGCTAAGCAGTGCTGGGATCTGGTCACTTTTCTGCAAACCCATTTTTGCAAATTTTGACAGGTCGGGGGTCATAAAAAATGACGAAACATTGACCAAAAATTCGAAAATAAACCAATGATGTAGCTAGATAGATTTTTAATAACAAATTCAGAGAGGCATTCCACTTTTAAATCGGGTAAAAATTTCAAAAGTTATGGGATAAGCAGTGCTGGGATCTGGTCACTTTTCTGCAAACCCATTTTTTTGCAAATTTTGACAGGTCGGGGGTCATAAAAAATTAAAAAATATTGACCAAAAATTCGAAAATAAACCAATAATGCAGCTAGATAGATATTTTAACAACAAATTCAGAGAGGTATTCCACTTTTAAATCGGGTAAAAATTTCAAAAGTTTGGGCTAAGCAGTGCTGGGATCTGGTCACTTTTCTGCAAACCCATTTTTTTGCAAATTTTGACAGGTCGGGGGTCATAAAAAATTAAAAAATATTGACCAAAAATTCGAAAATAAACCAATAATGCAGCTAGATAGATATTTTAATAGCAAATTCAGAGAGGTATTCCACTTTTAAATCGGGTAAAAATTTCAAAAGGTTTGGGATAAGCAGTGCTGGGATCTGGTCACTTTTCTGCAAACCCATTTTTTGCAAATTTTAACAAGTCGGGGGTCATAAAAAACTACAAAATATTGACCAAAAATTCGAAAATAAACCAATAATGCAGCTAGATAGATATTTTAATAACACATTCAGAGAGGTATTCCACTTTTAAATCGGGTAAAAATTTCAAAAGTTATGGGCTAAGCAGTGCTGGGTTCTGGTCACTTTTCTGCAAACCCATTTTTTTGCAAATTTTGACAGGTCGGGGGTCATAAAAAATTACAAAAATATTGACCAAAAATTCGAAAATAAACCAATAATGCAGCTAGATAGATATTTTAATAACAAATTCAGAGAGGTATTCCACTTTTAAATCGGGTAAAAATTTCAAAAGTTTGGGCTTAGCAGTGCTGGGATCACTTTTCTGCAAACCCATTTTTTGCAAATTTTGACAGGTCGGGGGTCATAAAAAATTACAAAATATTGACCAAAAAATTCGAAAATAAACCAATAATGCAGCTAGATAGATATTCGAATAACAAATTCAGAGAGGTATTCCACTTTTAAATCGGGTAAAAATTTCAAAAGTTATGGGCTAAGCAGTGCTGGGATCTGGTCACTTTTCTGCAAACCCATTTTTTGCAAATTTTGACAGGTCGGGGGTCATAAAAAATGACGAAACATTGACCAAAAAATTCGAAAATAAACCAATGATTTAGCTAGATAGATTTTTTAATAACAAATTCAGAGAGGCATTCCACTTTTAAATCGGGTAAAAATTTCAAAAGTTATGGGATAAGCAGTGCTGGGATCTGGTCACTTTTCTGCAAACCCATTTTTTTGCAAATTTTGACAGGTCGGGGGTCATAAAAAATTAAAAAATATTGACCAAAAAATTCGAAAATAAACCAATAATGCAGCTAGATAGATATTTTAACAACAAATTCAGAGAGGTATTCCACTTTTAAATCGGGTAAAAATTTCAAAAGTTTGGGCTAAGCAGTGCTGGGATCTGGTCACTTTTCTGCAAACCCATTTTTTGCAAATTTTGACAGGTCGGGGGTCATAAAAAATTAAAAAATATTGACCAAAAATTCGAAAATAAACCAATAATGCAGCTAGATAGATATTTTAATAGCAAATTCAGAGAGGTATTCCACTTTTAAATCGGGTAAAAATTTCAAAAGGTTTGGGATAAGCAGTGCTGGGATCTGGTCACTTTTCTGCAAACCCATTTTTTGCAAATTTTAACAAGTCGGGGGTCATAAAAAACTACAAAATATTGACCAAAAATTCGAAAATAAACCAATAATGCAGCTAGATAGATATTTTAATAACACATTCAGAGAGGTATTCCACTTTTAAATCGGGGTAAAAATTTCAAA